>NC_056745.1:1379649801-1379840552 GCF_019279795.1 Protopterus annectens | reverse complement strand
TTGGTAGTGCACATGAATGGCTCTGTCTTCTCTGGATTTTATTCTCAAAATGAAAATATCGAGATGAACAGAATAGTTTAACAGCACCTTTAAGCAGAACCTTTTCAAGCACTTAATAGTGTTCACTTCCTGAATTCTGCATGGCTGTACATGACAATCCTAGTACAATTTTGTGTTTATTCATACAGTCATGAGGACAAGCCTTAAAGGTAGCCAAAGTAGCACCTTGACCTGCAGTTGTTACTTATTCCACAGGCTTGGAACCTCTCCTATTTTCCAGTGAGTCTTACTTATTTGTTGGAGTAGATTTAGGTCCTTAGAGTCAGTATTTGTAGAGCCACTGGTTTTACAGAGAAAAATATGGTCAAATAGGAATGGGTCCTTTTATGGTTTGAAACCAAGACACATCAGGATACCTCACAACCTGTAGGTTACTGAGTATAGGAAGAGTTGTGCTAATCTACTGACAAGTAGTTGGTGTACTTACCGTAATGTTCCATCTGTGTTGTCCATTTTCATTCTTCCTCAACATATGGCTTCATATCAGACTGCCGTTTTACAGCTCATGAATGCTGCAGGCTCTCAAGCTCCTCCCTTACCCACAATGCAGCAGTTCCCCTCATTCCCCAGATCTTGTTTGTAACTCCTTATTGTAAGACAATGAATTTATAGCTTTAAGATGCAAAGTCACTACCTCAGGCTGAAATAGAAGGAACTTTACTTCCCATAATGCTTTTCCATTCTTCCAGAAGTCATCAAGAGAAAATGTGTAGGGGACTGGAGGTTAGGGAGTTGAGGAAGAATGAAAATGGACAACACAGATGGAACGTTATGATAAGTACACAACTTTATCTGATGTTAATTTTCATTTGCTCCTCAACATATGGGATAGAGTTCCCAGATACCTGAATCTTGGGTGGACTCTAAGGGATGATATTCCTGAGTAATGTTCAGTTGAAGGCTGCTCTTCCCCTAGAGACCAGATCCAACTTATGAGTAATAAAAGTATGAGGATCAGCCCATGTTAGAGCCACACAAAAATAGTCTATGGAAGACCTGGATAAAAAAACTGATAAAGTTGCCATGGACCTGGTTGAATGGGCTCTTAAAGGCTTTGATAAGGTCAGACCATACTTATTATAAACAAAGGAAATGCCATCTGTTACCCATTTTGATAAGGTTACTTTGGTAACTGGTTGACCCAATCTTGCTTCCGAAAAGGATATAAATAACTGATGTGATTTTCTAAATTCCTCTTTTCTGTGAAGACAGAAACGTAATTGTCTGTAAATATCTAATAAATGCAAAATGTATTCATCTTTGAAAAATTTGGAAAGAACACCGGGAAGTTAATAGATTGACAAATGTTAAATCCTGACACCACCTTCAGAAGAAAGGAAAGATTGATTCTTAAGGACGCCCCATCTTTATGAAAAAATAAATAAGGAAGCTCAGAGAATAAGGCTTAAAGTTCTGAAATTCTCCTAGCTGATGTTACAGCTACTAGAAATATAGTTTACCAAGTCAAATATTTCAATTCACATTTTGCAGCCAGTTCAAATGGTTTCTGAGTTACAGCCTCTAACATTAAATACAGATCCCACGGTGGAGTAGGATCCTTAAAGGGTGGTTTGAGTAAGAAAGGTTCCTTTTATAAATGCCTTGCAAAGACATGGAGAAGCCACCGTATAACTATCAACTACAATATGGAAAGTGGAGATGGCAGCTAACAAAACAGTAACTGTTGAGGGACTAGCCCCATCATTAAAAACAAAAGCCAGGAATTCAAGAATTTTTTGTACTGCTGCTGAGAAGGGATCGATGACTGCTGCCCTAAAGGACCAATCTTTTCCATTTGCTCTTGTAAATTCTTCTAGTGGAAGCTTTGTGGGAAGACAAAAGAATGTGGTGCACTGGAAAAGACAGCATGGGTTGTCTGGTTATCAATGGAATTGCAGAACCCATGCGGTCAGTTTCAGGCCCAAGATATCCAGGTGAGTAATACCTGTTGGGTAAGACAGGATGTGTGGAATTGGATCCAGAATCCAAGGCGGGTAAACTAGATGAGGCCAAAGGAAGGGGAAACAAAGTCTGTTGAGGCCGATAAGGGGCAATGAGAATGGCTTTGCTCTTTAATCAGGACACTTTCTGTAGGAATTTTGGGATTAAGGGAGTTGAGGGATAAGCATAGAGGAGATCTGGGGGGCAAACGTGAAGAAGAGCATCTGCCAGTGACTCCCCCAGTGGGGGGGATTATGGCAAAGAACCTGTTGCACTTGTTGTTCGGGTAGATGTAAACAGGTTGCAGCATGGTTGGCCTTACTGGTGGAATATCATTTCTGTCACTTTTCTGTTGAGACCAGTCATGATGTAGTAATATGGACCTACCCAATTTATCTGCTATCACACTGGATTTCCCCAGTAAGTGCACTGCTACCAGAAATCAATTTGAAGAGATTGCCCATTGCTACACTCTCATAGCTTGTCAACATAAGGGTAATCTTTGTTTCCTCTTGGTTTGTTGATATACCAAACTACATATATACTGTCCGTTTGAATCACAATAGTATTAGAAGGGAGAGTGTCTTGAAATGCCTGCAATGCTAGGAGTACTGCCCTCTTACAGAACACGGATATGCATGTTGGCCTCTTTGGGGGACCATGTGCCTTGAACTGTCTTTCACAAGAAATGCCCCCCCCACCTAATCTGGGAAGTGTCTGGGGTCACTATGGCCTTGGGCTGAGGGAGGATGAATGGACGACCTTGTAAAATTTGATTTTACTGAATCCACCACCGAAGGTACTTTTCGCAGGTCTGAGTTGTACTGATCTTGGTGGACACAGGCTGATGTAAAATGCACCACTGGGTTGCTAATGTCCATTGAAGAATTCTCATATGTTATCTTGCTAACAGAACTAGATCCTATTGCTGCAGACATCAATCCCAGGGTCTCTAAAATCAGTCTGACTGACATTAATGAGTTCTGAAGTATTCTGTTGACTTGAAAATGAATAGTTTGCACACTTGCACAAAGGGAAAGAAGCTGTCATTGACATTGTGTTGAAGACGACCCCCTATGAATTCTAATGCCAGAGTCAACTGAAGTTGAGATTTGTTGTGGTTGATAATTCTTAGAACAAATCTGGAATGAGTAGTCTTGAGCCATCAGAAAATGCTTGCACAAAGCAGTTATGAGCCAGTTGTCTAGATATGGAAACACCCGGAATCCCTGCAGTCTTAACTGAGCTGCTGCTACTAACGCTATGCATTTGGTGAACACCCTCGGGGCTGTGGTGAGACCAAAGGGCAGTATTCTGAATTGGTAGTGACTGGTTCCGAGCCAGAAGCATAGATATCTCCTGGACCACCTCGTCTGTTCATTTCTATGTAATGGTATGCATCTTGGAGATTTATTGAGCACATCCAGTTGTCCTTGTGCAGAAAAGGGCAAAATGGACTGAACTGTGACCATCCGCAACATGGTATGCTGAACTGATTTGTTTAGAATGCTGAGATCTAAAACTGGTCTTGAGTCCCCTGCTTTATTTTGCACTAAAATGAATAGTGAGCAAGTTCTGTATCCTTTCTGGTTTGGGAGGACCTCCTGGATGACTTTTTTCCAACAGCTTTTGTATTTCCGGAGCTGTTGTTTTCCTCTGACTGGGTGGGACATTGGGGATTTTGACTACTGACAGCAGAGGTAGGAAAAATAGAATTATATAACCTCTGGAAATAATCCTCTGCTCCTAAGTATCTTTTGTAATGTCTAGCCAGGCTCTCCGGTGCAGGGATTAGCGACCCCCCCGACTGCCTCTAGAGGTGCACAATCGGGTCTCCTTTCAAAAGCACTGATAGGGTCTCAGAGAAAGTCTCTGGACCCCTGGCTCTACAGGCCTCCTCTGCATGAGAGTGGCATCTCCCACATTTTTTGACCACTTCTGATTCCTTGAAAAGGATCTTTGAAGAGTCAAAAAATGTACGCCCACCGCAGACAGTGTCTTACCATCTTGCTCTCACTGGGAGTGTGCGTCTTTCACCTTGGGGCTGAATCAAGAACTTTTGTCAAAGACAGCACTGACGAAGGATGACTTTAAGGGCTCTGCAAAATCACCCAGGTGCATCCAGGCACACCTCCTCATGGAAATGCCTGAACTTGCCCTCCCTTGAGGCTCCTTCAGCTGCATGAGAAATCAGCCCTATGGATGAAATGGAAACAGACTGAAAGGTCACCAGCTGTGAAGCAACAGAAGTGTCTACCTCTGAAGTACTGATCCCAGAGAGAGATTCTGAAAGCTCTTTGTCCAAATCCCTCATTAATCTGGTGAAGTGTGCCAAGTAATTCAGACTCGAATGCCAAAGTCACTGACACATACACACGTTTCCCAAATCTGTCAAGTGCCCCAGATTCCCTGTTAGGGGGATGAAAAGAGGAACTCTGTTCCAAGAGTTTTTTTATGTGGCTGCTGCTACGACCATAGCATCTACTGGTATTTCTTTATTCCAGAATTTCCTTTCCTTTGGTGGTGCCAGGATCTTATCTGTTTCTTGGGGATTGGCTCAAATGACCCAGACTCTTTCCACACCTGCTCGGAGATCAAATCAATGAGCTCATCAGTGGGCAGAGTCATCCAGGAAGTAGACAGGCCAATACCAAATGCCTCCAGGAATACCTACTTCTCACCCCTTTAAGGATCTCTAAAATGTCTCCTCATAAGATGTCATCAGGTGGTGATCATAGGGATCTTTCTTCATCGAAATCTGTATGTTCTGTGACAGACTCTTGAGGGGAGTCCAAGTTCCTCCTCTTGCACTTTCTCTTCCTAGGGACAACTTCGGTAGGATGTTAGGGGCAAGTACCCAGTGAAATAATTATACCCTGCTGGGCAGCCTGGAGACTTTGGGATGGCTGTCACTGTGAAACAGAACATTGAGGCTCATGACACAAAGACAGTGGAGATCCAGATGGAATATCCGAGGGGGGAGGAACCATCTGACCTCTAGAAGAGAACACTATCTCTACTACCTCATAGGCAGAATGCCCAGCTGAGAAGGAAACAGTAGGACTCAAGAAGACATGCTTCTGGACCGAGGGCTCCCTCTGACCTGAAGGCACACCACCTGAGGCAGAAATTGGAACCGAGCTATCGAATGCTGAGGCACTGAGGGGTAGAGATAGCTCTGATAGCTACCAAGTTGACTAACACCTTGGACCAGACAAAGAAGTTTCAGGTCCGACAGTCATCTGGCTCCCACACACTGGAGCTGGAGCATTCAGAGAAGACATCGGATCAAAGATAAAACCATCTTCGGATCTGAAAGACTGTGCCTGGAGTCTTGGATCTAAGAGCTCTGAAACCAAAGGATGGATCAGATAAGGAGCCAAAACTGATGGGGTTTGTACTAGTGAAAGTCTCTGGACCCATGGGGGTAGGAACCGGGAGAACTCCCATCTGAATTTGTGTCAAGAGAAACTTCCTCACCATTCTGTCCATGTCAGCTTCTGAGAGATTTCTGGACAAATGGGAAGAGGCTATGGAAGGCGATCTTGAATTACGGCATCTTTCCAAGAAAGGGGATCGGAGACAGGAGGGTAAAGGATCTAAGGAAGATGCATACTTAGTTCTAGGCATCTGCTTTGGTTCAGGATAAACATGATCCAAAGATACAGATCTAGTATCTGTAAAAGTCTGATCCCAAGGCTTGCCGTAATATTACGTTTTTCGAATTTTCTTAAATGGTTCCGAGGTCAGATCTGAAGATCGAGGGGAACTGGGTTTGGTCAGGGCCTAAAGCCTAAACAGTAAACACAGAGATCATGGGTATCAGACAACAGAATTTTATGCCTGCACTTTCTACACTTCTAAAAATCTGACAATTTACCTGCCATTTTACAACATTAAATACAGAGGAAACAATCCCACTGTAAGATTAAAAAAGGGGGCAGTTAAAGCAGAAAAGGGAATTATAAATATTTTATGTATTTACTCATTCATTTATTTTTTATAGAAAGAGAGGAAAGGGATACCAACAATGATATTAGAATTACCAAGAAGTGGCAAGAGAAAGATTACCAACAATGGTAACTAAGGACTACCAACAGTAAGAAAAAAAGGACAAGATTCAACTAGGTAAAGGGAGGATAAAGATAAAACTTACTGTATATACACACACACACACACACATACATATATACATATATACAGTGGATATAAAAAGTGTACACAACCCTATTAAAATGCCAAGTTTTTGTGATATAAAAAAATGACCACAAAAAAATCATTTCAAAACTTTTCCCACCTTTAATGTGACCTATAACCTGTACAATTCAATTAAAAACAAACAAATATGTGTATTTTATTTTAAAGTTTGCTTACCGGGATAGTCCAGTGGGCCAAGAGCAGCCTGTTTTCAATGGAGTCCTGAGGCGAAAAGCTCCATGAACAACAATATAATATGAAGACAATGCATTTAGATTTATGTAATACTATTGAAGAACGAAGGTATTACATAACATAAAAAAAATCTACGATTGCAGTGAAAATTCAGTTAAAGTAAAAGGTAAAATTACACACACACACTAATAGGTCAATTAAAATAAGAAAAATCCATTGGTGCATATTCCTGTTAAATCTGTTAGAATGTAAAATAACACAGGGTTGGCATTACAGTTTTACATAAAATCTTAGCAGAGTTAAAGTAGGATGGTGGCTAAGAGGTGTTAATTGTTGAATATAAGGGTGGGACAATAAGAAAAAAATAGAGAAAGAATAGGAGTAAATGAGAAAAATGAAGATGGTAGTAGTCAGAGAAGCTCAGTATGATGAAGAGAAGAGAGAAGTAAAGGAGTGTGAGAAATGGGGAAAAAAAGAGGTGAGGCATGGGATGAGAGCAGGAACATTCCCAGAGGGCTTTGAGATGGGAATGAAGCAGGGTCTTAAAGGTAGAGTGGTTGTCTGTAGTACGAATAAGAGGTGGCAGGGAGTTCCAGAGGTGAGCCAGGGAAAAGGATAGTGGGTGCTTGCCTGGAGGACGAGCAGGCTTGAGCAGTTCAAGCAAATTCTGGTTATTGGATCTTAGAAGTCTGTTGGATAGGTGCATTTTGAAGGAGGAGGCAAGGGAGGGGCAGATGGAGGGATTAAAGATGAGTTTATGGGCATGAGTAAGTTGAATATAGGCAAGATTGTTGGGAAGGTCGAGCCAATTTAGTTTGTGAAGGGCACTGCAGTGGTGGGAGGAGGATTTATAGTCGGTAGCAAACTTAGAAATTTTGTTGTAACAGGAGGATATCTGTTTTTAGAGAAGATTGAAGGTTGGTAAGAAGTGGGGCACCATACAGAAGAGAAGGAATGAGGAAGGTGTTAGAGTACAAGTTTAGTAGTGGGAGTGATATGGCGGTAGAGCATGGCTAGTTTCAGGTGGTTTTCTTTATATTAGTTAGTAGGTGGGTATGGAATTTTAACTGTTCATCAATAAGGACTCCTAGAAGCTTTGCATGGGAGGCTACCTCGAGAGAGGTATTGTTTTGGCTAGTAATGGAGAATATGTTCTTGTCTATAATGGTACTTTTTGAAGGGGAAAATAACAATTTTAGTTTTTGATGCGTTAAGTGATAGGTGGCTATCATCCAACTTTTGGTGTAAGAGAAAGCATCCTGAGTTAGTTTTAAGAGAGTGGAGGTGGAAGTGGCAGAGCAGATGATCGTACAGTCATCTGTGTATTGAATCAGTTTAGCACTAGGAATGTTCTGGTGGAAGTCATTTATGAAAATGTTGAACAGTAGGGGACCCGATATGGAAACCTGAGGTACACCAGTAGGTGTATTAAGGAATGAGGAAGTGGCTTTTTTCCATTTGACAGCTTGTCTGTCAGAGAGGTAACTAAAATCCAGTTGACAGAAGAGTGGGATAGGTTTAGATTAGAGAGTTTAGATAGCAGAAGGTTATGGGAGATCATGTCAAAGGCCTTGGATAAGTCCAGAAGCAGGGTGGACACTAGACAGCCGGAATCCCTGGCTTTGTTGATGGTTTCGAGGAAGGAGAGGAGAGCAGTTGTGGTACTGTGGCCAGGTCTAAAACTATGTTGTGTGGGGGTAAGTAGGTGGTTGTCTGTGAGGTAGGGTAGAAGTTGAAGGTGGATACATTTTCTAGAACTTTTGAGATAGGTGATAAGATAGTGATTAGCTGGAAATTGGGAATGTTGTTATTACCTCTTTTGTGAGGGGGAATGACATAGGCCTTTTTCCAGAGTAGGGGTACATACTTTTCTTGGATTGAGCGGGTTATTAGAATGGAGATGGGAAATGCGATGACATCAGCAGCAATTTTGAGGACGTAGGGAGGAAGGTCATCAGGGGCATTTTAGCATGGTTTCAGTTTCTGTAGTAGTTTTTTTTTTTTCTTCTATGGTGGAGATAGGAATGAGTTTTACAGTGAAGGAATGGGGTTTGGAGGTGGTAGTGTTAGGGGAGGGAAAGATAGGAGGAGGTGGAAGTGAAGCTTTGTTGGGGAAGGAAGTAGTCTGGCTACAGAATTAATAAAGGAGTTAAATTGGGTAGCTAAAGAGAGGTCTGGGACATTTGGGTCAGGGCAGGGGCTATCTCTTTTGCCAGGATTGAGGAGGGTGGGAGAGGCCATTCTACAATTTTTTGGGGTTGGTCTTGTGGTTATTTTGAAGGGTGGAGAAATAGGATTTGCAGTCAGATGCAACATGTTTTTTTACTTTGTTACATAGTGGCTTATATTCAGTCAGGGTGGTATGGGTTTTATTCTTCTGGTAATGTTTCCAGACTTTGTCACGGAGATGCACAATGGTTGTAGTTTCTTTGCTTAACCATGGGACAGTTTTACTTTTAATTATTTTGGTTCTGGAGGGAGCAAGGATATTTAACAGGTCTAAGAATGTAGTATTAAAGTAGTTAGGGGAAAAAAATATAGAATAGAAAACTTACAATCAGCTGGTTGCAAGTGTGCACACCCTTAAACTAATACTTTGTTAAAGCACCTTTTGATTTAATTACAGCATTCAGTCTTCTTGGGTAGGAGTCTGTCAGCATGGCACATTTTGACTTGGAAATATTTGCCCACTCTTCCTTGTAAAAGTGCTCCAAATCTGTCAGATTGCGAGGGCATCTCTTGTGCACAGCCCTCTTCAGGTCACCCCACAGATTTTCCACTGGATTTGAGTCTGGGCTCTGGCTGGGCCATTCCAAAACTTTAATTTTCTTCAGGTGAAGCCAGTCCTTTGTTGATTTGGATGTATGCTTAGGGTAATTGCAGTGTTGAAAGGTGAAATCTTCAGCCTTCTAGCAGATGCTTGAAGGTTTTGGGCCAAAAGTGACGGGTATTTGAAACAATTCATAAAAAAAGCAACCCCAAAGCATGATACTGCCACCACCATGCTTCACAGTGGGGATGGTGCTCTTTTGGTGATGCAAAGTGTTGTTTTTGCATCAAACGTACCTTTGAAATTGTGGCCAAAAAGTTCAACCTTGGCCTTTTCAGACCATAACACATCTTCCCACATGCTCTTGGCAGACTATGTATTGTTTTGCAAATTTAAGACTGGCCTAGATGTTTTTCTGTGTAAGAAAAGGCTTCCGTCTTGCAACCTTACCCCATAGTCCAGACATATGGAGAATATGGGAGATTTCTGTCACATGTAATACACAACCAGTACTTGCCAGAAATTCCTGCAGCTCCTTCAGTTTTGCTGTAGGTCTCTTGGCAGCTAACCTGACCAGTTTTTGTCTTGTCATCAATTTTGTAGGGACATCCAGTTCTTTGTAATGTCACTGCTGCCCCATATTTTCTCCACTTTTTGAGGACTGTCTTCACTGTGTTCCATGGTATATCCAATGCTGTGGAAATATTTTTGTACCCTTCTCCTGACTGATACCTTTCAACAATGAGATACCTTTGATGCTTTGTAAGCTCTCTGCGAACCATGGCTTTTGCTGTAGCAGGCAACTGAGTAAATGTCAGGGAAATCCTAATAGAACAGCTGAACTTTATTTGGGGTTAATCAGAGTCTCTTCAATTGAAGGCAGGTGTGTACCCAAGAAGACTGAATGCTGTAATTAAATCAAAAGGTGCTTCAACAAATTATTAGTTTAAGAGTGTGCACACTTATGCAACCAGCTTACTGTACATTTTTTATATTTTTCCCCTAACAGATTTGCTATTCAATTGAATTGTACAGGTTTATAGGTCACAGTAAAGGTGAAAAGTTTTGAAATGATTTTTTGTGGTCTCATTTTTTTATACCATAAAAACATGGCATTTTAACAGGGCTGTGTACACTTTTTATATCCAGTGTGTGTGTGTGTGTGTGTGTGTGTGTGTATATATATATATATATATATATATATATATATATATATATATATATATATATATACATACATATATATATATATATATATATATATATATATATATATATATATATATATACACACACACACACGTATATATATATATATATATATATATATATATATATATATATATATATTACACACATATATAGATATATACACGTATACATATACGCACACATTTTATATACACACATTTTCTATATATATATATATATATATATATATATATATATTTACACACACACCTCTTTTCAAACTAATGCCAGAGAACTGCAACGATCACTTCCATACACAATGGTGGCAAATGAGATCTAGAGAATGAGGAGGACTGCTGAATTGTGGGTAAGGAAGGAGCGTGAGAACTTGTAGTATCCACAATCTAAGAGGCAGAGTCAAATACAATGATCAGATCCAAACGCATATGTTGTGGAATGAATGAAAACTGACATCAGATCTTTAATTTTCTTGGTCGGAAATATTTGGGAACTCTCGAATTCTGCAATATTCTTGTATATTCTTATACCAAAGAGGGCACTGTATTCAATGATAGGTCTGATAAGGGAAGAGTAACTTCTTTGGATTAGAAGATATTTCCTTGGAAATCAACTGGGCCAGATATGAGGATTTCACGAATATTTTGGAAACACAATGACTGAATAAGAGAGTTATCCACATTAAGTACCAAGGTCTTTTATGACTGTATCTAACTAAAGTGGAGTACCATTTATAGCATATGAGGTGGGATCTGCTCTTCTGCCAAATGCTACTATGCTGCATTTTTTGCATTT
Source organism: Protopterus annectens (assembly GCF_019279795.1). Classification (NCBI taxonomy): domain Eukaryota; kingdom Metazoa; phylum Chordata; order Ceratodontiformes; family Protopteridae; genus Protopterus; species Protopterus annectens. Next base: position 1,379,829,385 of record NC_056745.1, on the reverse strand, counting down.
AGTTTGAGACCATTTTTCATAAACCATGTATGTGCACATTCCACTCCTTGCTGTTGCTGTTTTTTTTTTATCAGTAGATGACTGCAGATTGGTCATTGTTTCACTGGATATTCACATCCCGACCCCACCCCCTGCCCAGAAAACCACAGTGATAAACTTCTCTAAAGCAAATTTCACACTCCTCAAAACCGAGGTGGAATCCTTCAAAGCCACCGGGCCTGTGGAAAATATGGCTCAGACCGCAGAATCTTTTATAAACGCATTCTATGAACACCTTCAGGAATGCATGGATCATGCAATCCCAAATAAAACCAAGACCCAATCCTCCAAAGGCAGACGTCCTGTCTGGTGGACCCCAGCCATAAACAAACTATACAATAGAAGGAGGAAGTTACTACATGATAGAGCAAAATCCTATTAAGAGAAGGCATCTCTGATCAGTATTAGCAAAAACCTACGGGCACTCATAAAATCGTCTAAGGCCAGCCTCGAGAGAAAAAGTGCACAGGACACTAAGGATAATCACAAGGCTTTCTTTAGTTATGTTAGGAACCTGGGTGGGAATTCCCAGATATGCTCAGAATTAGTCCAAAATGACAAAAAATACACCGAACCCACAGACGTTGCCAACATCCTAGCTGACAGGTTCAGCGCAAACCCCCCCCCCACCAAAAGGGCAAATATCTATCCCAGCAGAGTGCTGCCCCCGACATCTCAGATGCTCAGGTAAGAGCCGCCCTCTCCAAAGCAAAAAACACAGCATCAATGGGACCAGACGGTGTCCCGGGCGGCGTCCTACATGAACTCCAAGAAGAGCTAAACCCAAACATAAAACTACTGTTCAATCTCAGCCTTACTACAGAATATGTACCCAAAGAGTGGCATACAGCAATAGTGGTCCCTCTCCACAAAGGTGGTGCCTCAACAAATCCTGGAAACTATCGCCCCATAAGCCTGACTAGCTTGGTCTGCAAAGCTATGGAAAGGATCATCATAGACCTCATAAATAAAGATATTGGGGACTTACAGACACTGGATCCTACCCAGTTCAGCTTTGTTAAGGGCAGATCCTGCCTCTTAAACCTGGTCGATTTCTTTGAAACAGTCACCAAGGCCATTGACGAGGAGAAGGTGGTCCACACAGCCTACCTGGACCTCACAAAAGCCTTCGATACAATACCCCACTCAGGCATTATAGATAAGCTCACCAGCTTAAATATAAACCCCTATGCCACTAGATGAGTTGCAAACTGGCTCAAGGACAGAACCCACATGGTTAGAATTGCTGGAGCCATGTCAGACTCCAAACCAGTTACAAGTGGCGTCCCACAAGGCTCAGTCCTGGGACCTCTCTTGTTCGGTATATATTTCTCGGAGGTACAGGCCAACATGGAAGGACTGTGGCTGACCAAGTTCGCAGATGACTGCAAACTGGGCGCCATAATCGACTCTCCAGCCGACACAAGCATCCTCCAAAAGGGCCTCATAGAAACAGACAACTGGTGCCAGAGCCATGGCCTCAAGCTAAATGCCAAAAAGTGTACAGTCATCCCCTTTGGCAAAAACAAAGTGCCCACAAATTACCACATAGGTGGTAATCCATTAAGTAGGGGACCCAAGTTGATAGCAATCTCTCATTTGACAACCACGTGGCCAAAGTGGTTAGAAAAACATTTTATATAGCCCACCTAATCATGAAGGGATTCACATCTAGATCAGGGGAGGTCATTGTGCCTCTACTCATCCCTCATCAGGCCCATAATTGAGTACAATGCCCCTTTTGGGATGTACCTTACCAGATACCTGCAGCAACTGGAAAGACCCCAAAAGTACCTCACCAAGAGGATCAAAGGGCTCAAACAGATGCCATATGCTGCCTGGTTAAAGAAACTCCAGCTCTACTCAGTGGCATACCACCTGCTCAGAGGCGATCTGTGCCTGACGTATAAAGCCATGTCCAACCCGGAATTAATGGACATGCTGCACCTCAGAAAATCCAAATCCCATCGAGCTACGCGCTCGAGAGACTTGAACCTCAGCACTGAAATAAATAGGACATGCTGGAGGAGATTCATAACCCAGAGGCTCCCTTCACTCTGCCTAACCTGGACTGGGATTTTATTCCAGAGTCCCTCATTGACTCTCTTCAAGAGGAATCTTGATGAGTGGATGGGAGATCATAGGTTTACCCCGGGTATCACTTCTGTGTCACTGTTAGAGGCACAGTATACTAACCTCGAAAAAGGGCATAGCAAAATTAATTTAAAATGGGTGGCGAAAGCCAAACACACTCTGGCTAGGCTTATAAATGCCCTAGGGCAGATAGCCTAGTATGAACCTATGAACCTATGCTTATCAGCTAACTTGGTCAACCACACTTCTCGAATATTGGCTTGGATATATGCAAAATAAATGCCAAACAGGGGGGAGTCTTGAAGTGATCCCTGTTGCACCCCACTAGTTACATTTTACATTCAGAAAGAGAACCTGCAACTTTCACAGCTTGGGATCTTGTGGATAGTCAATTTTAAATACAGTGAACAATGGAGGTATTTGTATTAAGCTTGCCTAATTTTTCAATAATACCAGCGGGGATACTGTCAAAAGTCTTGGTTAGGTCAAGATAATCAGTATGCACAGAATGACCACTGTCCACCTTCCTTGTAACCTTTTTAAAGAAGCTTGCTAGTTTCAGAAGACAGGACCTGTCCTTCACAAAGCCAAACTAATTGGGATTTAAATCAGTTAGGTTGCCTACGTTTCTATAAAATGAGTTCTGCTATATGTTCCATGACTTTGCACATAAGGGTGGTGAGGCTGATAGGCCTGCAATTATCCAAATCTATATAAGGATGACCCTGTGTGGGGAAGTCTCCGTGGCTGTCTTTCAGGCATCAGGAAGAAACCCTGTAGATAGGCTGAGGTTGAACAGTTTGTATAAAAGCTCAGAACGTGCATACTTGGCACGGATTAGAATTCAGCTAGCAATAAGTTAATAGCTGGATTTATAAAGGGCGATTTGGATCTCCAGAAGCTTCAAGCTAGAGTCGTGTCTCGTTTGATATAAAGTAATGATGTTTGTAAAAAGTACAGGTTCTGAAAGTATGACAGGTGCTAAACCCTGGTTAAAAAAAATGTCTCAGTAATTACATAAACATTAATGTGTTCAAGTTGCAGGATGGCCTCAAGTTCTGGCATCATTCTATTTAAGTTGGCTTCAAGTTCTGACATCATTCTCTTTAGACTCCTAGCACTGCATAGTGTCATTTTGATGTTGTTCAAATTTGAGTGAGTTTTCTGCGTAGGAATGTCCATTAGTGGGACTCTGCCCCCCAAAAAGGCACTATATGGCAGCAAAGGCTTTAGCCAGTATGCAGAAGCTCCAGTATGGTATGAAGTGCACATTCAATGCTCAAAACAGATGCATGACCACCTATTCACTATAACTATGCCTTTCTCACTCTAAATTCACTAACACCTCCACATCTCACCAGGTAGTAATGGCCTAACATCAAAAGAAGTTGTCACTTTAATGATGCCGTATTGCTAATATATGTTACTCTACCTTTTCAGCCAACACTTACTATTTTCCTCTCATGTCTTTCCATAACAATCTCATCTTTCTAATAATCAACTCTCTCTCCACGTCCTTAAATTTCCCTTCTGCTCATTAATTCATCTCATTCTATTTCTCTATTTTGGCAGCAGAATGCTCTTTCACTTCTATACCTTAGAAATATAGTCAATATTTTGAATAACTGCTAGTTTTCTTAACACAAGTTATCTATCCCCCTCTGCAGTGTCAATTGCTATTTGCAGTACTTATTGCATTCTTCTGTAAATGTATTTCAGTTTGTTTTTATCTGTTGTGGATTTTCTCCCTTTGTAAATAATTACTTAACAGCTACTACAAAATGTTTTTTAGTAGAGTCTTTCTCCCCAAGTCATTGTAAAATATTTAATTTACTGCAGGGTTTTCTCTCATTGTATACAATTACTCAACTACTATTTAAATGTTTTTGAATCTGTTGTGGAGCTTTTCTCCCTGGGCCACCACTGAAAAACAATTAATAAAAGTTGGTTTGCCTTGGACTAGTTCCTGTCACAGGGTTTGCTGTGGTTACATAATTGATTCTTACTTTGAAGACTGCTTTGTGGTCCGATTTTACCATGGAGGACAAGACATTGGGGGGGGGGGGTGCAGCATTCTCCCATATTTGGGAGCACCAGGTCCAATATGTCTGCACCTCTAGAAGGCATGTGTAGCAACTGGTCTGGGGTGCTTGTACTTACAAAGTTTAGGAATCTCTGTGCCAGCAAATTTGGGGTGCAAGAGGCTATCACTATAGCAAGGCATTTTGTAAAGACTCTTGGGGTAGCAGATCGACAAAAGGGCAAACTAAATTGAAAATGGAATATCAAGACAAAGAATCTTAAAAATTATCTATGCTTTTTGTGAATGGGAACATATAAGTAAGTATATTTTAGGTGCAAAGATACTGAAAAGGCTTGAGAGAAAGAAGATAAAAAAGTTTAGAGAGTCAACATTCTGAACTTTGGAATGAAAATAAAATCGTTCAGATTGGATAGAGCTAAAATGGGCCTCCAGGTCTCTTTCCTGGGGACCAGAAAGTCTTAAGTAAAATCATTTGCCCTGTGAGTCTGAGGATACTGGCTCTATGATCCCCTACAAGAGTAAATCTGCAATAAATGGAGGAAAAAGGAAAAGCTGGTCTTTCAGGGGCTGAGGAATACCTGATGGTGCAGGGGGAGATGTCAACTACAGTTTTTAACTGTGTTCTATTATGTTTAACACCCAAGAATCTGTGCTTGCTGACTTCCATCCAGGATAGCAAAAGAGAAAGATTTCCTGCAATTTTCAGAGGAAGGAGGTGTAGATGGTTAGTGGGATGAGGGGGCTAAGTGACAAGGGTAGTCAGAAGTTGGATCCTTGGTACCCAATTAGGTTTCTTTTTAGAGTCACCTTGCCAGTTACTTTTGAATTGTACTGTTCCAAATCTATGCTATCCAGATTTAATTGGAAGGGTTTACAAATAGATATAGGCCAGGACTGGAAGAATCCGGATCCATAGTGGCCTCCAAAGGGGTCATACTAAAGTGCCCAGATGAAACAGATGGAAGGCCCAGAGGCCGCAAATGCTCCTCGGCTGAGTCATCAGTCACAGACTGTACAAGAGAGGAGGATTATGTTTTTTGTCAAACACCTCTCTCAACACTTTTTTGTTAATATGAATGTCAGCTTTAAAATGGCACCTTAACCATTACTGTGTGATGTTCCTTTCTTGATATTCACAGAAATATGATTAATATATTATTTTTCAAAATTGATAAATAAACAAAGCATAATATCTCATCACCTCTGACAGAGCCTACATATCAGTGTAGAAGTTGTGCATCTGAATGTCAGCTTCAAAATGATGTATCATTTGTGTGATCACCATGCTCCCTTGCAAAGATATGGGCATAATAATGAAAAGTATTGTCAATGTATAATTTTCATAATCGTACAAGACTAAACAAACTGTGATATCTGTACATGTGTAGAGTGCACAGACATAGTTCTTTTACCATGTTGTAAGGAGTAACACTGTCTTCAAAATGAGGTATTACTTGGCACACTGACATGCTCCCTTGCAAAGTTATTTACCAAAATATGAAAAAAAAATCATAATTTCCATAACCTAATTCCAAACAAACTTTGATATCTGCCTAGGAGTACAACATACAGGCACCATTCTTTTACCATGTTAGAAATATAAATAATATTTTCAAAATGAGGTATTACTTAACACATTCAGATGCTCCCTTGCAAAGTTATTTACCAAAATATGAAAAAAAAAACATTATTTCCATAACCTAAGTCCGAAACAAACTTTGATATCTGCACATGAGTGCATCATACAGGCACCATTCTTTTACCATGTTTGAACTATCAGTACTGTCTGCAAAATGAGGTATTACTTAGCACATTCAGATGCTCCCTTGCAAAGTTATATACCAAAATATGAAAAAAAAAATCAATTTCCATAACCTAAGTCCGAAACAAACATTGATGTCTGCACATGTGTACAACATACAGGCCCAATTCTTTTACCATATTAAAACTATAATCTTTTCAAAATGAGGTATTACTTAGCACATTCAGATGCTCCCTTGCAAAGTTATTTACCAAAATATGAAAAAAAAATCGTAATTTCCATAACCTAAGTCCGAAACAAACATTAATGTCTGCACATGTGTACAACATACAGGCCCAATTCTTTTACCATATTAGAACTATAAATAATCTTTTCAAAATGACGCATTACTTAGCACATTCAGATGCTCCCTTGCAAAGTTATTTAGCAAAATATGAAAAAAAAAATCATAATTTCCATAACCCAAGTCCGAAACAAACTTTGCTATCTGCACGTGTCAAACATACAGGCACAATTATTTTACCATGTTAGAACCAGCAATACTGTCTTCAAAATGAGATATTACTTGGCACATTCAGATGCTGCCTTGCAAAGTTATTTACCAAAATATGAAAAAAATCATAATTTCCATAACCGTAAGTCCCAAACAAACTGGTATCTGCCTATGAGTACAACATACAGGCACCATTCTTTTACCATGTTAGAACTATAAATAATCTTTTCATCAATGTGATAACGACTTCTACTTATGTGAATAGCAGTGACAACTGCTGACAGTTTTACCTGAAAAGTGACAATGACTCAGTACTATATTGTAACTCCACTGTGCTAATGACTTGCAAAGTTATGCATGGCCAGACACAGGTGATAACTGCTGGCATTCATTATATTACCTTCTGCAGGTGTTATGCAACACAGTCATAATCTGTTATAAGGCCATAGTCACTCAAATAGTATAACACTTACATATTACTGTGCCCATCCTCCCACCTAAATTCCACACATGACTGACAAGGCCAGGAGAAATGCATAAAAATAATGTAGCTCCATGCTGTCAGTAGTCACTCTGTAATAACCTTTTCTCACTCAGGCAACTACTCACTATAATCATATTAATAATAATAAGACAAGCCGAAATAAACTAGATAGCTTGTCTTCTGCCATAGTTTTACATAATTGCACACATTATTTACATCTAATTTCTATACCAGAATGCTAAATTCAAAGCTAAAATTGAAACAGCTGGCAACAACTATTGAGACACTCCATTTCTATTACTGAACCAAAGGTTACTAAGTCGTTCAGTGCTTTAAAGGTAAAGAACAGGATTTTCAACTACAAAATCAGCTACCAATTGATTGCTCTAGATTACCACAAAGTGAGATATATATATATATATATATATATATATATATATATATATATATATATATATATATATATATAAATATACACACACACACACTGAAGGAACTGCAGGAATTTCTGGAAAAGTACTGGCTGTGTACTACATGTGACATCAATATCCCATATTCTCCATATGTCTGCACTATGGGTTAGGTTAGTAAAGGCTTCTGTCCAACCTTAACACAGAAAAACATCCAGGCCAGGCAAAAATTTGCAAAACACATCAAGTCCTCCAAAAGCATGTGGGAAAGTGTGTTGCGGTCTGGTGACCCTTTCTTCTGGTCCTGTTCTTTATATCTTTTATTTTTTTTGACACATTCACTTTCTGCCTTATTATCAGTTATTTCTGGTCTGAAAACCGGTGCAGATACAATAATTCTAGTAAAAAAAAAAGAAATGTCAAAAATAAACAACAAAATTAATAGGTGTGAATGCATCTATGTGTGAAGATGCCCCAAACTAGCTTTTAACTAACTTGGTCATAAGCAGCCATATACAGTTACTGAAAACTATATTTCCCTTGCCCAGCCACTGAAAACACCATACCTGACATCCTAAAATTGGCTAATAGAGGCAATACAATGATTACAGGAGACTGTAGTCCCTGGACCCTTCAACATCCGCACTACTGTGCAATAATCACAGACAAAGGCAAAAACTAATGAGTAAAAAGACGCAGAATCATGAACCGATTTTAAATATCCATATTGCATATTTAGAAAGTTGCTAGAATAACAGGTTTTGCTGAAAAATAGAAAGTTGCCATTACTGAGTGTGCAAAGGATTATGGGACGCGTTCGTTACCGAAGTGCTCTACCAGTTGAAAATGCCGGTGTTCTAGTTGCGGTTATACATGGAGCTGGTTAGCACCTGGAACTACAAAAAAAAAATGCAGGACAGCAGCAAAAGTAGAACATTTCTGCTTTCTGTTTAAAGTTTTTTTGCAGGATGCAAACCGACTTGTTCCCCTCCACTGTGTAAGGCAAGCTCCCACCCCCTCTTCTGCTTGCTAACCACAGTCCACACCAAGACAAGAGGTTTAGAAACTGGATGCATTTCTTAAATGCCTCTTCCTATGATTTTGAAAATTAACAAGTTGAAGTACGTGAATTGACTATAGTGTGACCGCCACTATTTACCATTAGCTATGAATGTAATAGACACACTCATGCAGGGGCATTCAGCCCAGTAATGTCACTACCACCATCTTATTTCCAATTCAACATGCATCAGTGAACAAATACTGCAAGTCTGACTTTCTCAACATACAAAAAGTACATCTACTGGTAGAAAAGGCAACAATTTGTAAACTGTATGTACGGCCAGACATTTAAAAACAAAAAATCAATTACTGTGTAGTCACACAAGTATTTATTCACAAAACTCAGAAGACTGTTCTTCAGGGCTAACTCTACAGCTTGGCTTGTTTAGCCTTACAGAATGTCAACAGAGCGACAAATCAAACCCACGTTTATGGGGCACACGTCCAAAGCTAGTAGTTAAATAATCAACACGTCGTTTTATTTTCAGCTCAACAACTATCTCAGTTCATATGCTATCGTCTTACATATATTTGCAGTATTACCAAAACAACTTTCTTACCTAGCTGTCTTAGCAGCTTAAAAAAAGGGAACAAAGAGAACAAAATGGAGAGCTCATGAGTTCGAGCTGATCCAAGATGTAAAACTTTGCACTAACCATTGCCTGGCTATACCCCACTTACACACTCTTAACTATACCTGTACAATAATCCTGCTCAGTATCCTTAACTCCTATCTGGAACTAAAACTGGATCACAGACATCGCTACTTACCATTGTCGTCTTTGTCAGTCACATCTTGGTCCGCCGTTGAACCCGAGAGAGATCATTTTGAACAGACATTATGATTATTTAACTACTACGGTTCTTTTCCCTATTTTTGTTAACTTTTCCCCATCCTGTTGCATCTGTTTGCTCTTACGTCCCTTCCCCACCTTCAGACAGCCCACAGCTGTATTGTAGACTCAGAAACCGGCAGATAGACAGAAATGGATGTTCTGTCCAAATAAATTGCAGGATCCAGTAGCAATAAAGTCTGAAAATATCAGAAAAATGAAAGGGGATTGCTACTGCCGAACCCTGTATTTATTTGGACAGATCAAAGAAAACTTAGATTGGGGGTGGAGGTGTTATGCAAATGACTGCTTGACATGGCAAAATCTGATTGGTTGCCACCACTTGCTACTTGCAATGTATAGAAAATCTGCTTACTAATATACACAGCCGATTTTTTCCAAAAAGTTAAATGCAAACATCATGTAACTCCACAATGAAAAGTAAGTTGAGAAAGTAACTGAAAAAGCTCAGGTACTTTTTCAACTTACTTTTTAAAAGTGGAGCTACAATATGGCTGTAAAGTTAGATGCGCTTGTGGAAGGGGCTCGGCTGTAACTGCATACAATTAATACCTTCTCACAGCGCACTCGGATGTAAGCACAGAGGCGCTGTGAGAAGGTACTCGGGGGTTAATGAGTTAAAATGGCACTCTTTCTTGCACGTGCTCAGTACTTATGTGCATATGCTAACTCACTGTAAAGTTTCTTAAAGGTATATTTCAAACAGTGATTGACATTCTCCCTCTTTACTGTGCTATCTCATATAAACAATAACATTTGAATAGGCATGCAATTGTACAGTCACTGATAAAGAAAAACAGTCATGTCCAGGTTGTCATGTATCTGGAAGTAGGTTTCGAGATGCGACTTGATCTTGTGACATAATAGTTAAGACTGGGTTTAGCAACAGGGACAGTCACTGGGGAATGTTCTACTTGAGTTTCAGGGATTTTCTCAGGAACAGGGATTGCTGATGGAATGTTCTCTGGAACAGGAACACTGGTCACAGGCAAGATGCTGTAAACACTAGTTCGGACACTGGTAACAAATGCTTCCAATTTTGTCTGAATTCCATTTCTTGCGATTCCACCATGTATGATCTCGGTTCTTAGCACAAACTTTTCACAAATCCGATGTGATCAAAACCTTTTGATGTCTGCATCCTCACCGTCTCCCCTTTTTGTACAGATCAGAGAGGTCTGCTGGTTTTATCATAGTAAGCTTTCTGGGACAAACTTTTTCAACAGCTGGGCTTTACTGCTTTGTTGTTCTTAGCACATGGAACCAAAAAATTACTGCTGATTGGTAGTGCAGTTCTGGTTTGTCTCGACATAAGCCTCTGGGCAAGTGAACTAAGATGTTTATCATAAGGAATGTTTCTGAGATTTAACAAGCTGAAAAAAAACATCGGTATTGTCACGTCTGGATTTCTCTAACAGCTGTTTTGCACTTTGAAGTGCACGTTCAGCCAAGCTATTTGACCGAGGGTTTTCAGGACTACTAGTAATATGAACAAAATCCCACTCCAAATCTCTTAAATTGCTGACTAGAAAACTGTGCACCATTGTCAGAAATAACTAGTGTGGACTACCATGGACAGAAAAATGTTGCTTCACGTTAGTAATGACAGCACTGGAAGTTAGATCAGGAAGTAGGTCAATCTCAGACCAATTTGAATAAGAGTCTACTAACACCAAGTAATGTTAACCATTCCACTCAAAGATATCTGTGGCTAATGTCGAGCAAGGCTTAACTGAAGTAGCTCTTTCTGTTGATGCGGCTTTGTACTATTACATACTGAACAAGATGAAAGTACTTTCTCGATATCTCTTGACATAGAAGGCCAAACTACTACACCTATCACCCTTATTTTGGTAGAAGCAGTTCCTGGGTGGCCACGATGCAAAAATTTTAATGTACTCTTGTTGCAAGGATTTTGGAACAATCACTTTAGGACCCTTTCATGACACCATTGTCTGACAAAATCTCATCTCTGTATGGAAAATATGGTTGCACTTCTACTGGTAAACAAGACTGTTTTGAAAGCCATCCTGGACTGATAAATAGGTTTAGCTTCTGGAAAACTGGATCTGAAGCTATGCGAGTTCTGAGCTCATCAGGACGTGTGGAAGAAAAATCTCTCACATCCATGATCTCAAAATCAAGTCACTCATTGTTATGCTGTTGTGTTTTTTCTGGGCGGTCTGGATAAAGTATCAGCAAGATAAAGAAGTTTGCCTTTTATGTAAACAAGACTGAAATTGTACTTTTGCAATTTGGGCATCATATGTTGCAGTCTAGCTGGAGCTGTATGCATAGGTTTTCTCAAAATAGTAACTAAAGCTTGGTAGTCTGTTTCAATTTGGATAGGTCGACCATAAATACAATCATGGCACTTCGAACATGCAAACACAATTGCCAAAAGCTCTTTCTCAATCTGGGCACATTGCATCTCAGTATGGGTAAGAGTTCTCAATGCACAGGCCACTGGTCTACCCTCTTGAAGAATGACTGCACCTAGACCAAATTTAGAAGCATCACAGGAAAGAGTAACTGGTTTGTGAACATTATAGCAGGTGAGAGTTGGTAGGTTGGCAATTTTCTGTTTCAAGACATCAAATACTCTTTGGTGCTGTTCTGACCATTTCCAAATTACATCTTTGCGTGTCGGCTCTCTTAGCGGTGCTGAAAGTTGGTTTAAATCTGGAATGAACTTGCCTAGATAGTTGACCATGACAAGAAAACATTGTCTGGAGCTGGCATCTCTAGAATTGCTGTTTGCTTTGAAGCATCTGGTAGTAAGCCTGAACTGGTAAATAAGTGACTAACATAAGTAACTTCCTGTAGCCTGAATTTGCACTTCTAAGGAATCAGCTTAGGATTTACTTCATGTGCTCTTTCCAGACCTTTCTTGAGGTTTCTGTCATGTTTGGCTTCACCATTGCCTCCTACTAGAATATCATCTACTATAATAGTACACGGATAACCAGAAAAAAATTGCCTGGGCGTCCGCTGTGGTGCAGCGGTTAGCGTTGCCACCTCACAGCAAGAGATTCTCTGGTTCCATCCTCGGCTGGGGTGCCTTCTGTGCAGAGTCTGCATGTCCTCCCTGTGGTCACGTGGGTTTCCTCCGGGTGCTCTAGTTTCCTCCCACAATCCCAAAGACATGCTGTAGTTGGACTGGACATGCTAAATTGGCCCCAGCCGTGAGTGTCTTCTGTGGAAGGTTGGGTGCCAAGCTGGCAACTCGCACTGTAAAACCCCACTGCCAATCAGGAGTGGACAGGTGATCTGCTGTGGTGACCCCTAACCGGGAAAAGCTAAAGAAGAAGATGATAACCAGAAAAAAATTGTGTCATAGCATGTTGGAAGACTTCACTGGCAGAATTTATTCTCAATGGCATACTCAGAAATCTGTATCTTCCAAATGGCATTCCTAATGTGGTTAACAATGCAGATTTTTGGTCAAGCAAAATTTATCAAAACAAACTCTTTGCATCTAAGAAAGAAAAAAACAGCAGCATTTGGCAAGAGGGAAGCAACCTGCTCGACTGTGTGCATTGGATGATGAGGCCTTTTTAATACTTTGTTCATATCTCCCGGATCAATACATAATTCTGATATCATCTGAGCTTTTATTATGCGCTACTACCATGGAGGATACTCATTCAGTAGTTTTTTCTACTGGGCAAATTACTCCTAGCTGCACCATTTTGTCTAGGTCGACTTTGACTCTGCTCTGCATAGCTACTGGAACTTTCTGTGCTGGTCTGATAACTGGGCTGTCCTCTGGGTCTAACTTCATAGAGTACACAACTAGCCTAGTTTGTCTGCAAAAATATCAGCATACTCTGAATAAAATAGTTTGGGCGAAATTTGAGCTACTGTCATGCAGGCTTACATGGTGAACTTCTTTATTAAGTGAAAGCAGTCCCATTTTCAAACAGTCTCTGAAGCCTAATAATGACTGCACGTGTCTCTAAGAAAACCTGCAAGTCATAGCTGTTCCCAACAGAGTAACATGAAACCACTAGTGAGCCCTCAGTTTGAATTTCTTTACCACCATAAGCAATAAGCTTCGCACACTGTCAAAATCACATTGTTCTGCAGCTTTTACTCTAGCAAACATTTCTGCTGACATAACATTGCACCTCGAGTCCTACAGGACTTCCATTAATCCACACAGTACAAAAGATCTAATTTCTTGCCCACAAATCTACTGTATTAACTTTCACCAAGCAGACACACCAACATAAAAACTAGGGTTGCAGCTTTCTAATTGATCAACTTGCCTCTTAGAATACCCTCTTTTAATAAAAGAATGTGCCTTATTTAATTTTCAAAATCATTTGAAATTATTCCTCTTATTGCAAGAATTACACTGCTGACTAAAAGCTAAGCACTTTTCTCTTTTGGGTTCATGATTACCACCACAGTTATGAAGTTGAATATAAAGCTGGGTGGGGGGCACATGTTTTGACTTTGCTGACTCACCCTTGTGCTTCACTGAGCATGCTCTGGAATTTGCTGGAAAGACTCTGGGGTTTCCCAGGGACCGTTACAGAACCAGCAGTAGCTGCCATGTGCTTGGGCCTGTTTCTTTTAACCATGTGCTGCATACTATCAATGGAGCTTTGTCACTGTGCCTTCCACAGCTATTCTCATTTGTAAGCATACTTGCGTGCTTTTCTATAAGCTCATAAATCTGACAAATCTCAATGGCCTTATTTAAAGTTAAATCACTGTCTTGATGCAAAATCTTTCTCACTGTGTTATTATTAATACCTCACACAAGCCTGTCCTTTACCAACTCATCTCTCAAATCACCAAATCTGCACATTTTAGCCTTGTTAAGCTGCAAAAAGCTTCACCAGGCTTTTGATTCCTTGTGTAAAATAAGTGTCTTTCCATTATATTTGTTTGGGGTTACACATTTCACTAAATTTACATTTTAAGCACTCAGGGTCTTCCCTTGTTTCAGCCAGTACCACTATATGGCTGTCTTCCCCCTCCCCTGCGCAAACAGCAGGTGCATACACAAATGAAAGTTCTCTTTCATTGGCCTCTGAACCAGTTAAATTAAGCAGAATAAATGCCTTTGTATGTGCATCTTTGTCAGAAAAAGCAGCCTGTATGAAAATATCGTATTCCTGCTCAAACACACTCCAATTTTCTGCAATATTGTTATTGAACAAGTGGTGCGGGTCTGCGAAAACCTTCTGCCATGCCCACAGATTATAGTAAAACAAAATGCAAAATTGTCCATTGTAATTATGTACGAACATTCACACACACCAGGTACTTGTAATAATATTGGAAACTAAAAATACACACAACCAACCAAGAAAGCCAAGAGAGAGATGCCAGTCGAACTGTTCACAAATAGGTTCATAGGTTGGTACTAGGCTATCGGCCCTAGGGCCTATACAAGCCTAGCCATAACAATTCCCTGGATATTTCATTCCACAATATTTACTTCTCTGGACCCCTGTCTAGCAGGGTTAATAGGTTCTTAGGTTAATACGAGGGTATCCGTCTGCAGATTATTACAAACTTCTCAGTACAGGTCAGAATCAAACCCTGTACCTTGTATTTGTGAGGTAAATACCTTAACCATTATGCCAACCCCCAATGCAGTTGTATCTGATTGGTCAATGCCATGTTCCACAATGCCATGGCTAGTCTGCAAAGGGGGTAGGAATGTGTACCCCCCTGTTTATGTGCCACATAACTGTGGTGTCTGTCTATCAGTAGTTGTCCTGGATGAAGGTAGTCCTTGAAGGCAGTCAAGAGCATTCTGTACAGCTAGCATCTCTTTCTGATTGATATGTAGGTGCATTTGATTTGGGCTCCACTTGCCCTGAATGCACTTCCCTGCCAGAAGAGTCCCCCAAGTATAGTCTGATGCATCTGTTAGGGTTTGGACGGCAAGGAGTGGAGTGAATGGCAGTCCCTTGTTTTGGTGGCAGGCCTCTGCCCACCATAGGAACTCTAGTTGCAGGCAAGGAATAATAGGAATCATTGTTTCCAGGCTGTGACAATGTTGACTCCATAAACCTTTCAAGTACCACTGAAGTTTCCTCATATGCAGACTTGCATATGGAATTAGAAGAATACAGGAGGCCATGTAACCCAAGGCCTGCAGAATTTGTCTTGCAGATAGCAGGGTTTTTGTGGCCAGCTGTTTGAAGTAAGTCATCAATTGAATTTGCTTTTCTGGCCTCTATGCCTAAAAAACAAATGATCAAAATGGATGAAGATTTAATTACTCTGATCAGGGGTACCAACTCCCTCCTTCTAAGAGGCCTAGGCAAGACATTGATTATGAATCTTCTGAACAGGATTCTATTTCTTCTGACTCTTCTAATGAACAGGATTTGTCTATTCCTACTTATGAGGACTCTGACGCAGAGGATTCCATTCCTACTGCCTCTCCCCCTGAGGATTTTTCTTTTGGGGAAACTTCACATGCCTTAAGGGAACATTTCCACTGGGAAAGTCAGGATTTCTCTGAATCTAAAAAGAGACTTAGGGATTTTCTTCTACTTCCTCAGCATAGGCCTTTGGCTATCCCTCCTGTTCTAGACATTGTTGATGATGTTTTTTCAGAATCTAGTATGACTCCTGATTCTCTGCCTCCGGCTCCTTGTAAGCCAGGCAGATACTACAGGGTTCCCGACTCCCATAAATTCCTTTTCAAATACCCTGTTGCTAATCCTGAAACCATTTCTCAGGGTCCCAAGGGCATTAAGGCCTCTTCTGCCAAAAATCCTACTCCTTCTGATAGAGATTCCACGGCGCTGGATAGATGGGGTAAGAAGGTTTACACGTCTGCAACCTTGGCAATCAGGGCTTTAAACTGTCAATTTCATATGCTTAAATATCAACAGCATATCATGGGACTACTAATGATGTTAATCTCTGACTGTGTGGAAAATAAAGAATTGCAGGATTTATTGCATTCAGCTGAACAAGTTGGAAAACATACTTTGCAATGTAGTTTTGATTCCTTGGAAGCCTCTTGCAGGGCTGCTGTAACTGGATCTGTGCTAAGAAGGCATGCTTGGCTCAAAGAGAAAACTCTGCCTGACCATCTTAAAGCAAAATTGTTGGATACTCCTTTACAGGACAGTCTCTTTGGTAATAAGGCTGAAGAAGTGTTAAAAAAGATGGAAGATAAAGCTAAATCTATGCAAACTGTGAAAGATTTCTTACAAGTGCAACCTCCAAGATTTAGTAGGCACTGGGGTACTAAAGAACTGGTCCTTTCCAGCCTTCTCGAGAGCCGTCAAATCAAGACATTCCAAAGGCTCCAGGTTTCAGTCACAAGGAACTTTTAGAACAAAACAATGGGGTGCCTCCACCTCCAAATCTGGAAGCAACAAGGCACCTCCCTATGGTAAACAGTCTCAATAACTTCCCCCTACGATCACCAAGCACTTGCCTCTTAGCCACCCCTTTGGGGGGAAAACTAGCACTTCATGCACAAAACTGGCAACTTATTACCCAGGACAAATTAGTTTTAAATATAGTATCCCAGGGATACAGATTTCACTTCCACACATTGCCAATCCCAAACCAGTGGGCAGAGGACCAGAAACAAGTTCTGTCCCTCATGAACATGGGGGCTATTCAACCAGTACCAGAAGAGGAAAAGGGACAAGGTTTCTATTCCAGACTTTTCCTGGTACCCAGAAAAGACAAATCATGGCATCCAATTCTAGACTTATCCACTCTAAACACAATTCTGGACATACCAAAATTCAAGATGTTGACTCTTCAACAGTTACTACCTATGCTAGGCAAAGATGCCTGGTTGGTAACTCTAGACTTAAAAGAGGCTTACCTGCATGTCCCAATCAGGGAATCTTGCAGAAGATACCTCCGCTTCAAAGCAGGATACTTGCATTACCGGTTCTCTGCACTGCCCTTTGGCTTATCTACTGCGCCCAGGGTCTTCACAAAGTGCCTGGCACCACTAATTGCATTTTGCAGGCAAAGAAATATTCATATATATCCATACCTGGACGATTGTCTAATTCAGGCAGAAAACAAGGACATTCTTCTGAAGCATCTGGCATTTGTAAAAAGGGTTCTAACTTGTTTAGGGTACACCATAAACAAAAAGAAATCACAACTGGTACCCTCTCAAAAAATTACATTTCTGGGTGCAAGCTTGAATACAACTGCTCAGATGGGCTTATTGTTGTTAGCGCTTTCGTTCATCCAATATACAATGAACTACTTAAGAAAACATTACCCAATACCATGCATTAAAAAAGCGTTATCAATTAAACAATTATAAAATCTAATTAAAGAAAAACATCACTTTCTTATGCATCATATGCAATTAAAAAAATAAGTTTATGTACTCACCATAACCTTCCATGTGAGTTGTTCATCTCGCCTTCATTCTTACAGATGGGTTCGGAGCCAATCCTCGGCTCCGAGTTGGCCTACTACAATGCTCGAGGTCTTCAGACAGCTCAAGGCCAAGTCCCTATCCCATGATGCACCTTGAGATACCTCAGATCTTGTTTGCTGCCTCTAACAATACCATATGCCATTGTATCACTTTTTTTAGGTAAAAACCACAGAAAGATACAGCAACCATGATAAAACTAGTATCTCAGTCCTCGAAAAACCCTGGAGGGGGGTAGGAGGGTGGGAAGTAAGAATGAAGGCAAGATAAACAACTCACATGGAACGTTATGGTGAATACATAACTTCTTTATGTGAAGTTGTTCTATCTCGCCGTTCATTATTACAGATGGGTAGCGTCCCAAGCACCATCTTTCCCTGGTGGCTCATGGGAGTATATTTTTCAGGACAGTAGAACCAAAGGAGGCCCTGTCCCTGGAGACCCTATCAACTTTGTAATGAGTGATAAAGGTATGAGGTCTTGACCAAGTGGCTGCTGCACAAATATTGTCTATAGGAAGCGGACACTGTTCTGGTAGAATGAGCTTTCATTTTGTGTTGTAAAGTTAAATTGGCAGCTGACTAAGTGAAAGTGATGCAATAAGATAACCATTTAGATAGTGTTGTTTTTGCCACTGGCATACCTTTCCTAGAATCTGAAAAGGAAAGTTGTTCTGGTCTTATGAACTCTTTGGTCCTATCCAGGTAAAATCTGAGCTGTCTATGAGCATCAAGCTTGTGCAGCATATACTCTAAGTTGTTGGTGTGTTTGGGGAAAAACATAGGTAAATCTATGATTTGGTTAAGGTTAGCTTCAGTACAAACTTTAGATAAGAATGAAGGATTTGTTCGCAGGGACACTGTCAGCATGAAAAAACAAATACGGAGGTTTTATGGACAAGGCCTGTAACTCTGATACTCTTCGGAAAGACTTGATGGCTACTAAAAAGATAGTCTTCCAAAACAACAATTTCAAACCACAAGAGGAAGCTGGCTTGAAATGTGGGAAAATAATGCATGAAAGCATAAGATTTAGGTTTCATGGGGTATAAGGGGATTTCACTGGTGGTCTGAGGTGAAAGGTCCCTTTGAGAAAGGCTTTGGATAGCTTGTGTGACTTTATGTTCAATCCTTCAAAGCCAAGATGAAAATTAGAGATGGCGGGCAAGCTATACCCGAACTGTAGCTGTTGAAGCTCCTTTGTTGAAAAGCATAGTCAAAAATTCTAATATAGAAGAAATGGGGGCTTGGTAGGGATCAATGTTATTCTGAGAAGCCCATATAGAAAATCTCCTCCATTTGCTAAGGCACAACTTCCTAGTACAGGATTTATGAGAGGATATTAAAATATGCTGCGTTTCGTTTTTGAGGTTATGGAACCTGGCTATGTTGGGAATTGGAGCTGTCAATTTTAGGGACTGGAGGGAGGGATGAAGAGGCCCCGACGAATGCATCAGAAGGTCTGGAACTGGGTCCAGAATCCAAGGCTCTTCCAACAGATGATGTCGAAGGAAGGGGAAACAAATCTGACGAGGCCAATGAGGGGCTATTAGAATGATGGTCCTTCCCAGGGCTTTTGCTTTCTGTAGTACTTTGGGTATTAGGGGAATTGGTGGGAATGCATAGAGGAGACCTGGAGGCCAATTGTGTACAAGTGCGTCCCTTGTGGAATCTCCTGGAGGGGGAATCAGAGCAAAGTAGCTTCTGCACTTTGTGTTCATGTGGGAAGCAAAAAGATCGCAGCAAGGTTGGTCCCATCTGTGGAATATACTCTCCGCCATCTCTTTTTTGAAAGACCACTCATGAGGCAACAAAATTGCCCTGCTCAGTTTGTCTGCAATCACATTGGATTTCCCTGGGATGTGCGTTGCCATCAGAAAGTGCTGGGTGGATGTAGCCCACTGCCATATTCTTAGGGCCTCTCGACAAAGGGGATAGGACCTGGTTCCTCCTCATTTCCTCAAGTACCAGACCGCTGACATGTTGTCGGTCTGAATCGCAATTGTCCCCAGAGGGAGAGTGTCTTGAAAGTACTGTAACGCCAAAAGTACCACTCTCATCTCTAAGACACTGATATGCAGATGTGTCTCTTTTTTGGTCCATGTGCCTTGGACTGTTCTTCTCCTATCAAGGATGCGTCCGTGGTCACTGTGGCCGATGGTGAGGGTAGGATAAAAGGACAACCTATAGTTACTTGAAGACAGGTCAACCACCACTGAAGATGCATGTGTTTGTTACAATAATGAGATAAGACCATTGAGTGAACAGCAGCTATTGCAGAATGCGCATGTGCATGCGACCAAACAGTATCGCTATTATTGCAACTGCCATCATCCCTAACAATTTTAGCACTTTTGATGCTGGAGCCTTGTCTCTGGATAGGATGTTTTGGATCTGCTGACTAAGTAGTAATATCCTTTCTGCTGGAAGTTTTAAAGTGGATGTGGTGGTGTCCAATTCTGCTCTGATAAAAACGATATGTTGCGATGGCGACAAGGCAGATTTTTCTGAATTTACGGTAATGCCCAGTTGAGTGCAAAGAGTAAGAGTGGTGTCCCTGGCTTGTATTAGCTGATGCCTGGTGGTGGAGAATGAGGAGCCAATCATCTAAGTACGGAAACACCTGGAATCAAACGCCTCAGGTGAGCCGTGACCATTGCCATGCATTTGGTGAACACTCTGGGGAATGTAGTGAGACCAAAGGACAGGGCTCAAAACTGGTAATGATTGGCTCCCAGCCAGAAGCGCAGATGATCCCTGGATGGTCTGGAAATTTTTATATGGTAGTACACATCTTGGAGATCTATCAAGCACATCCAATGTCTTTCCGTAAGAAGGGAAGTATCGACTGAAGCATGACCATCTGGAACTTTTCTTTCTTGACATACCTGTTTAGTCTGCTGAGGTCCAAAATAGGTCGCCAGTCCCCTGTCTTTTTTGGAACTAAAAAGAATCTTCAGTAAGTTCCGGATCCTGTCTGGTCTGCTGGGACTGGTTGGATGACTCTTTCTTGGCAACATTTGGACCTCTACTGTTGCTTGTTCCCTGTAACTGGGTGGAATGTCCGGGATTTTTGTTGTCAATGGAGGGGGGATGGCAAAGGGAATAATATATCCTCTGGAAACTGTACTTTGTACCCAGTTGTCATTTATTTTGAGCAAGGCATTGGGATATAAAGATAAGCGACCCCTGACTGCCTCCAGAGTAGGACAGTTGGGCCTCCTTTCAGAAGCGCTGATAAGGCTTACCAAAGAACTGGTCTCTGTCGCCCTGGTTTTGCAGACCCCTCTGCCGTGAGGGCGGCGTCTTCCATTATTTCCCCCTCCTCTGCTCCTGGCAGGGGGTTCATTACGTGTGTCCCAAAAGGCTCCTTGGGCTTCTCAGAACCACATCTTTCCTCCCTTTTGACACTTGGGGTAGGGTCTAGTAGGGGTGGAAAAAGGGACTCTGACGGCAGACAGTCTTTCCTTCCTGCTCACACCTGTCAAGTTTCCTTAACTTTAGGCCTCAAAAGGGACGAGCCATCAAAAGAGGTGTTGACAAAGAATGACTTAAAGGGCTCTGCAAAGGAACATAAGCGCATCCAGGAGTGTCTCCTGAGAGCAATTCCTGTACCCGCTGCCCTACTCGTTCCATCAGCTACATATGAAATGAGACGCATGGACGAGTTCACTATGGAATTAAGGGTAGCAAGCTGGGAGGCAACTCTGTATGAAGCTCCTTCAGCTACCGAACCATGAAGAGCATCTCCAAGCTCTTTTTGGAGGTCTCTTTGCAGTCTTGTGAAATGTGTTAAGATAGTTCAGTGAACGCATGGCAAAAGTCGCTGAAATATACATGTGCTTCCCCTATCTAACCATGATCCTAGAGTTTCTTTTAGGAGGATGGATAGAGGAAGAAGTTTCAGACATCTCCTTTTTGGTGGCTGCCGCCGCCACCACCATGGCATCAACAGGCACTCCCTTAGTGAGAAAAGACTTGTCCTGAGGGACAAAAATAAATTTATTGGGCCTCCTAGGGACAGGCTCCATGGTGTCCGGAGACTCCCACGCCCTTCGTCAGACCAGCTCCATGAACTCATCGAAGGGCGATGACAACCAAGAGGTGGAGGGTTGAGACCCTAAATACTTCAGGAGAAATGACTCATCTTCAGTAGGGTTGGTGGGCTTCCAGCCACCCCTCTGCTTAAGGATTTCTAATAAATCTGCAAATGAGCCATCTTCAGAGGGGGACTGTGGGGACCCTTCTGATTCATCTAAGTCAGTGTCAGATGTGAGAGACTCCTGTGGGGAGACCAGATGCTTCCTCTTGCAAATTCTCTTCCTGGGAACCTCATCAGTGGGAACTTCTGGTGAGATCTCGGAAGAGCAGGGGCCACTTGGTGGGGCTTTCTGAGGCTTAGGGTCTATATGCTTCAAAGGGATCTGTGAGGCAGAAGCTTACACAGGTGCTTTTGGGAAAGAGGTAATTGGTCCTGAAGTTGTGGATGACCTGGGGAACATTACTCTCCTCATGACTTCAAAAGCACCTCTACTCCGTTGAGATGGAATCGCCGGATCCAAAGAAACCACCGATCTCCTTGGCACCGGAACAGTGGGCTCCGAACCAGAGGCAGGAGCCGAACTCATCCGAGCTAAGGCCCCGAGAGGCAAAGTCGGAACCGACAGGTCAGTCAGACTATCCTCCCCAGACCCGACCGGAGAGTGTAGACTCCTATACTCCTCGATGGGCGCCAAAGAAGTCTGCTCCAAAGGCTCCACAATCATCATATCCAACTCCGCCGGCTCCGAAGGAGGAAAAGAAGTAGATGTAATAGCAGTTTTCGGTTCTGAAACTGCTTGGGATGGAACCGATAAAAATTTAGCAAATGCCAGTGCCTGTAGCAACTTCTGCACCACACGATCCACATCCAAATCAGATTAATTGAGGACAGAGATGAGTGGATGGTACCGACTGGAGTATAGGAGATTGCAATACTTCGGATACCGGTTCCAGGGCTGGGGACCAGCTCCGAAAGGACAGGATGCTCTGCTCCGAAAGCTGTGGAGCCAACGTTGATGGTTTTTTAGATTTCAACGAGTCTGATGAAGTCTTGGAGGACTTAGAAGATTTAGGAGATAGACTAGTTTTATCCTGGTCGCCCAAAGCTTCCTGAAAAGAAGATTTTAGCAGTCCCCTATCAGTGTTCTTTTCCTTTCTTGCAAAACTCTACTTGAAAAGGAATGACAAATGGAGCAACTCTCTTGCAAATCCAAGGCACCCAAACAATAGACACAGTTTACATGACTATCAGTCACTGACATCTTTTATCCACACTTCGGACATTTTTTAAACCCAGACTTGGAATGTTTGTCTTTATCCTGGTCAGCAATGACACTATCTACTATACCACAAAGACTTGAATTATCAAACAAGAATGTACACACACTTCACTATCTATAAATGCTTGTAAAACACTGTACTAAGCTATTGTAATTATCCATATAAGGCACACCAAGAAGGGGAGGGAATACTAAAGGCCTATAAAAAAAAAACAAAGGCCAAAGGGAAAAAGAGAACTATCAAACTTTTAAGCTATTGAATATCTAAGTTATAACTAGCAATAACTATCAATAACTATTAATATAAGAGACAAAATTTAGAAATCTTTTAAAAAAAGCTATATTGGCCAGAGCTGTGCTAGGAAACCTCCGATCTGCTGCAGCTGCAAACTAGATATGAGGTAACTCAAGGGGTATCATGGGATAGGGACTTGGCCTTGAGCTGTCTGAAGACCTTAAGCTTTGTAGTAGGCCAACTCGGACCAGAGGATCGGCTCTGAACCCATCTGTAAGAATGAACGACGAGATAGAACAACTTCACATTATGATTTCTATGAAGATATTTTAAAAAATGGACTACTAATTTTTATCACCCTAATAATTTTAGTAGTATATTGTCTTTAACCCTTAAATTCAAATCTATAAATACGTAAATAAGTTAATAAATAACTTCTGCTATCTGTCCAAGGATTTCAACTTAAGTATGCATTGAATAGAACAGGATTAATTTAATCCTGGAAAAACATAGGCATTAGTTTTTAGTTGCCATAAGAGTTCACGTTCTTCCAACCTCAATTCCCAAGGCCCACCCCTAATATTCTTACTAACTTGTTCTATAATTGTAAATTCAAAAATGTGTGTGGGGTTTTCAACTATATGTTTCGCTAGTGCATTTGTACTAGCTTTTTATCAATATGATATTGGTGTTCATAGACACTGCTTGAATGCCCGCTCCGTTTTTCCTATATAAAAACATCTGCATTGCTGACATAGCGAGATACACCACTTGTGTTGTTTTGCAATTAAATTTTCCTTTTATCTGATACTCTACTACATATTTTGAAGTTGTTTCCAACTTTGATATATCTACAGTAGTGGCAGTGTCCACACTTTCGCATACCCCAGGTGGCTTTGATAGGTGTATCATTCCTTTCCAGAAGGCTTTTCAGTTTAGAGCCCCTTTTAAAAGTAATATAAGGCCCATCTCCCAAGTTTTTCAATGCAGTACTGTCCTCAATTATAAATGCCCAATTTTTAACTAAAATGTTTCTTAAAACAGTAGCATCAATAGAAAAAGGTGTTAAAATATGACATTATAAAAGTAATTAGTACTAACATTGTATGTTTTATGAATGATGCATAAGAAAATTATGTTTTTCTTTAATTTAATTAGATTTTATAATTGTTTAATTGATAAGGCGTTTTAATGCATGGGATTTTGGGTAATGTCTGAAAAAGTTCACTGTATATTGGATGAACGAAAGTGCTAACAATAAACCTATTGGGATTTGTGAATAGTTCGATTGGCATCTCTTTTGGCTTTCTTACTTATAATAATATTCAAATGCACAATAAGCTCTTTGAAATACTGCACTCTGCGAAATATGCTTTAAAACAACTTTACTTTGCTAAACAACTGCGCTGTAATACTGCATGCACTTGCAAACACTTTGCACACTGGATATTTTGAATAGCTTTAATACGGAAAAGTAGCACACAGCGCAAAAAAATAAAATAGTTTTCCTTTTTTTGTACATTTTATGCAATTTAGATATTTCTTTAAACATTTTAGCAATTATTTCAAAAATTTTAAAAATATGTTGCAGTTTCAGACATTTTGTTTAAGAAGAAATTTGTTTTGAGAGTTCTGAGTGCTTCGCTTCATACTTATAGAAAAATAAATCATTTAAGCAAGTTTTAGTACCTGGAATTCATTTCTGACCTATTTTGAGAGTCGCTTGGGCAGTACAGATGGTCCACTCCTGTATATTCCTCCAGCTTTAACTAGTTGCCTCATGGCTGTGACTCTGGATCCCATTCTGAAAACATGGCACTCTTCTTATGTGCATTAAGAAGACATTGAGGCTTGGGTGTTTAAGTAGTTTATTGTATACAAATACATCAGGATGGATGGCAAGAACATTAAACTTGAACAAACTAATTGACCGACTGCATACTAGTATGCTCTCACCCTGGCTCACTCAAAATGGCTCAGTACTTATATGCATGTGTTGATTCACTGTAAAGCTTCTTAAAGGTATATCACACACACTGATCTAAAAGGAGGACATCATGGATATTTGCACCAAGTTCTGAAAACGTCTGTTTTCCAGATTAATGTAAAGGGAGTTTAACCTATTCATACGTGGTATGAGGGGTGAAGTACTGAACACAACTTAATGCAGTATTCCACACAAAAACAAAATAATTAAAGTGGGAGTCCTTGTATGATATTTGGTGTTCACAGTCGCGCTTTCCTTTTCTGAGAGACATAAGAAGGTTTCTGACAAAGCTGAAGAGAGCATGGAAGGGTTCTCAGTGCAGTACTTATCTGCCTGAAGACCTTGAGCTGATGTATGGAAACACCATATATGACACTGGTGAGAATTTGTTGCTGCTAGTCCTCATATGCAAAGTACTGAGTTTTGGCACATCTCTGCTAAGGGCAGATGTACAACACAAGTTGTCTGAATCTTTGTAGTCTGGCCATATGCATGGTACCTTTGGCAGTATGCATCACATATGCAATGGCTATTGCAACAGTGATTTAAAGAACATTCTGTGTACACTTCAGAACAGGGGACTAGATTAAAACAGTCTCCAGGCTCTCTGAGGGACAAACAGGCTCCATTGCCCCTAAGAGAAAGAGTCTTGGCTTGTTCCAGGAACTCTGCAGAGGTCCACTTTCTTAGAACTCTTTTTGGAGGACTCAAAAACCCTAAGATGCAGCCAGGTAACTGCTCCACAAAAACTGTCTAGAACTCGGCAAATACTGCTAATGATTCTCCAAGTCTGAACAAACTCACAGAACAGGCAATCTTGTTGGATAGTCAGGACTCCCTTGATTGTATTTGCAAAGGCTGCTTTGTGGGAAGAATTCTGGGTGCAGAAAAAGGTATTATGGCAGACTAATGCTTAGGAATGCTCCTTATTCCCTGAGGTGGCTTACTCTTCTTGAGTTTCTGCTTAAGGCTAAAAAGCGAGGGAAGGCAGGACTAGTAAAATAAAGACTAATCAACAGTAGATACTGGATTACCTTTTTTACAGGTATTTAGCCCAGGGAAGCTGGTCCAAAGAAAACAATGCCTTGGAATGGGTCATTCAGAATCGCTTGCTGCAGATCTTCCATTAAAAAGCAGCTTCAGCCACACTATCTATTGCAGATACATTTCAGAGCCCGCTGCTCTGGCCACAATGTCAGTAACAATGCAGTCAAAATTACAAGAAGCCACAAAAACCCACTAAAGAAGCAGCCATAATGCATCTTTTCTAGAGATTCCATGACCCCAAAATTACAGCTTTTCCAAAGCTTAGTACACAACGAAGAGCAGGAACTAGGACATGTGAAAACAGATAATTTGGATAAAAGACCCAAACTGACAGAGTAGAGACTTTCTTATCCAACATTTTCAAAGCACCACTGGCTCCTCAGCCAAGCACATACATCAAATGTCTGAATCTGTGGTTCCTCTCGTACTGAGCAGGATTACTATCGCAACAACACATCATCAGCAGGGTAAAACTAACCTGTCTTGCAACAGTCTAATCCCAGTTCACGTTTCCTATTAGTGGATGAACAATCCAATGCTTGCTGAATTTTGCTTCACAATTATAGGAAGAGTCGACATTGAAGGATCAAAAAGCGATGTCGCTATGAATGCTTGGCCACCTTGCACAAGCCAGTTATCCCTGGTGTAACTTTTCTGACACCTCCTGCTTAAAACCCAAAAACCCACAGTGACTGCCCACCTAGGAAGAGAGAATGCATAACTCCAACACATCTCTCAGAGCTGTGTCCTTTATTTCCACAGTCTTGCTTTAAGTTTGGGATAGAACAGTCACTTGAACTTTAACATGAGAGGGTGGAAGTTCAGAGCACAGGCAGCCAGACTGGCAGAGGCAAAAAACTTATTCCCAATAAGTCAAGAACTCTATTTTTATCATGGCTGAGAACAGGATTCTTTGCTGCAACCTTAGGAAATTTCTTGCTGGGCTCCAAGGCCACCATGTCTGGACTGACAACTGGGCTCTTATACAAGTACTTACAGGAATTCAAAAGCCTGTAAAAGTGGCCATGATTCTTGGGAACAAATGGCTGGGAATCTAGGTACAAAGATGTATTGGTGAATGTATCAGCCAATGATTGGGTTGCTGGAGGAACAAGCAATTGCTTTGGGAAACTCAAACTCTTCATACATTTTCTAGGCATCAATGTAATCCAAACTTTCCACTTGAAGAAATCCTTTATCCTGCGGAGGGTGTCCCCCAAATGAGAAATCCTCCAGTGTGGATGTAGAGGATAAGGCGTCCTCAGTATCTGTTATGTAAGACAGGGGAAAAAAAAGTTATGTACTCACCATAATGTTCCATGTGTGTTGCCCATCTCACCTTCATTCTTAGCAGGTTGGGATCCGATCCTCAGATCCGACTTGGCCTAATACAAAAGCTCAGGGTCTTTCACTAGCTCGTGCCTAAAACCCTATCCCATCATGCACTAGGAGAGCTCCCCAGATCTTGTTTGCAGATATAACTAGGATACTAAATAAAGGTCACTGGATACCTCATAGAACAATCAAGAAAGTCACAGGACATTAATAGCCAACTGCATCGGATCGGTCTTCCAGGAGCTAAGGTTGAGGGAAGGAGGGTAGGATGAAAGACTGAAGCCGAGATGGACAACACACATGGAACATTACGGTTAGTACATAACTTCTTTATGTGATGTCCTAGCTCGCCTTCATTATAAGCAGGTTGGGACAATGTCCCTAGCACCATCTTTCTTGGGTGGCTCAAGGATGAATATTCTTCAGAACAGTGGACCCAAATGAGGCCCTGTTCCTGAAGGCCAAATCAACTTTGTAATGAATGATAAAGGTACGTGACCTTGTCCATGTTGCTGCAGCATACACGGTATCAATAAGTAGTCTTGCCTGAAAAGGAGAAGAGGTTGCAATAGCTGTTGCAGAATGACCTTTTACTTTATAGGAAAATTATTTGTTTTCAGATTTGTAAGCAAAGGTAATAAAATCTAATAGCCATTTCGAAAGTGTGACATTAGACACAGGAGCACCTTTGAGTCTGAAAAGGATACAAATAATTGGTCAGATTTTCTGAAGTCCTTTGTCCAAGCAAAAACACAATTGCTTATGTACATCCAGCTGGTGCAACATATATTCTTTCTTATTCTCATAGTTGGGAAAAAAAAAACTGGTAGTTCTATGGATTGGTTCAAATTAGATTTGGAATATACTTTGGGTAGAAAAGATGGTTTGTATGTAGGAATACTCTGTCTTTGTGGAAAAGCATGTAGGGGGGTTTATTGACAATGTTTGCAGCTCTGAAACTCTTCTAGCAGGAGTAATGGCTACCAAAAGAATCGTCTTCCAAGTCAAATACTTGAGATTACAGGATGATGCAGGCTCGAATAGTGGAAGAATCAAATGGGATAAGACAAAATTCAGATCCCATAGAGCTGGTAGGACTTTAATTGGTAGTCTCAATAAAAGAGTACCTTTGAGAAAAGCTTTGCAAAGTCTGTGGGACATTACATTGGGGCCTGATTCACCTAAATGGAAATCAGATATTGCTGCTAACTGAACTCGAATAGTAGCTGCAGCTGCGCCTTCATTAAATAGCTTAGCTAAGAATTCAAGAATGGAAGCTACTGGGGTAGTAAAAGGATCAATATGATTACTTAACGCCCATACAGAAAGTCTCTTCCATTTGCTTCTATATAACTTCCTCGCTGAAGCCTTATGAGAGGAAATAAGGATATGTTTCACTGACGGAGAAAGGTTAGGGAGCCTGGCTATGGTTGGAATTGGAGCAGCCAAGCTGTCAATTTGAAAGTTTGACAGGAGGGATGGAGCATCCCCGACACACGAGTCAGGAGGTTGGGAACTGGGTCCAGAATCCAAGGCTCCTCCTGGAGTTGAGGCCACAGGAAGGGAAACCAGATTTGACGAGGCCAGTATGGGGCGATGAATATCAAGTTCCTTCCCAGTACTTGGCTTTCTGAAGAAGTCTGGGTATCAATGGAAAGAGAGGAAAGGCATAGAGGAGAACTGAGGGCCAATCGTGAACAAATGCATCCCTTGGTGACTCCCCAGGAGGGGGGGATCAGGGCAAAGTAGTTGGTGCATTTGGTGTTTATGGATGTGGCAAAAAGGTCGCAGCAAGGCTGGCCCCATTTGTGGAAAATATTTTCCATCATTTCCTGTTTTAGGAACTGAGACACTAGTGAGGCATTAGAATAGCTCTGCTGAGTTTGTCTGCTATCACGGTGGATTTCCCCGGGATGTGCGTTGTTACCAGAAAGTGCTGGGAGGAGGCTGCCCACTGCCATACTCTCAGGGCCTCCCGACAAAGGAGCTACCAAGGGATCTATGTGTTGGCTTGACGCCCAACATACGAAGCGTTTCCATTTGCTCCTCTAAAGCTTTCTGGTGGAGGCTTTATGAGAGGCAACCAGAATGTGTTGAACTGCCGGAGAAAGAAGATCTGACCTGGCTAGAGAGGGAAGCGGAGCAGCCAAGCTGTCAGTTTGAGGGATTGAAGAGATGGGTGAGGAACTCCCGACGAATGAGTCAATAGATCTGGCACTGGGTCCAGAATCCAAGGTTCCTCCTTTTGATGGGCTCGAAGAAAGGGGAACCATATCTGCCGAGGCCAGAATGGCACTGAGTATTATCGTCTTTTCCAGGTTCCTGGCTTTCTGTAGAAATTTGGGAATCAACGGGGTAGGAGGGAATGCATACAGGAGACCCGGGGGCCAATCGTGCACCAGTGCATCCCTGGAACATCCCCTGGAGGGGGTAGAAGGGCAAAGTAGCTTCTGCATTTGGCATTCAACGGGGATGCAAACAGATCGCAGCAAGGCTGGACCCATCTGAGGAAGATCCTTTCCGCCACCTCTGGATTGAGGGACCACTCGTGAGGTAACAGGATGGCTCTGCTCAACCTGTCCGCAATGACGTTGGATGACCCCGGGATGTATATGCACATGCAGTTACACATAGTCATACAAAATTAATAAGATTAATTTTCGTTATTTTTAATTTTGTTATAGATACTATTTTGGAGTTCCTCAAAAATAGAGTTTGCGTTATTTGATGCATTTTTATTACATGTATATTACATTCTAATAATATCTATAAAGTAGATGTGTAATATCGTTGAACATTAATTTTATTTAAATGAAAGGAAACTTCTTTGGGCTGTTCTTAGAAAGTTGATGGTTTTTGCAGCCATGGGGCTTGATACAGCTAATGACAAAATAGCCTTAGTGTTCTCATACATTCGTTAATTATTTCAGTTCTAGTTGCATCACTTTGTCACCCTTCAGCTCCTCAGTTTAGGTTTTATTTTTATCATAACATTCTAATTACCATCTGACTTGTATTTCTGGTATGTAGACTATTTAATGAGATTTTAAATACATTCATGCTTTAAAGATGCCGCTATGGTACATAGTACTTTCAAGCACCATGACTAACACAATAAATGGAAAGCATGTATTTGCCTTGTTTTGTTGAACCTAAAAATGCGGCGTACTATAATAAGTATCCTAAATTGTTCACCTCCCATACATGGGCATGACTTCCTTAAGAATCATTTGTAGTAATTTATTTGTATTAATTATAGGCTTAATGTATGATATGGACTATCACACGTTCATAAGTCCTGAACCATGAAGAGTTACTTGTATTTGGATGTATTTTAACAGGATAGTGAAACTTTTTTGTTGAACGCTAACAAATCAGCGTTACTTTGTTCAATTATTCTAACAATATACTGATTAGTTTCTTAATTGATTGAATGATTGCAATGTGTGTTTACTATAAAAGGCAGCTAAAATCATTGTAAAATTTGTAACCTGATGAAGCGCATCTTATTGCGTGAAAGCGCTCGTTTTTGTTTTTATTAATAAAAGAACAATAACTTTTTTCCTCGTGGTGGTTTCAAGCAATTTTTTCCTATGACCCCGGGATGTGCGTTGCCACTAGAAAGCGACCCGTGGACCCTGCCCATTGCCAAATTCTCATGGACTCTCTGCATAATGGGTAAGACTTGGTTCCCCCTTGCTTGTTTATGTACCAGACCACAGACATGTTGTCCGTTTGAACTGCCACTGTTCCCAGAGGTAAGAGAGCTTGGAAGTGTTGCAACGCTAGGAACACTGCCCTCAACTCCAGAACATTTATGTGCAGGTTGTACTCCATGTTGGACCATTCCCCTTGGACTGTTCTTCCCTGAAAAAGTCCCCCCAACCCTATCAGAGAAGCGTCCGTGGTTATTGTGGCCGTCGGGTTGGGTAGGACAAACGGGTGACCCATTGTGAGATCCTGTTTACCCACCATGAAAGATCTCGTTTGCAAGAGTTTGTTATTAGTATCTCATGCGATAAGGGTAGTTGCTGGAATGACCATTGCGCGAAAAGCAGCCATTGGAGGACCCTCATGTGCAATCTCCCCATGGGAACTGCGATCAGAGACGCTGCCATTAGTCCCAGAACTTTTAACACTAGCCTGGCCGGGGCTTTCCTGTTCTGAAGAAGAAGAAGGACCTGTTCTTTGAGGGCTGACGCCCTTAGTGGAGGAAGCTTTAACAGTGTTAACCGTGTATCTAGGTCTGCTCCGATGAATGAGATATGCTGTGAGGGCGATAAGGCAGATTTTTCAAAATTGATTGAAATTCTTAAGTGGGAACAAAGGTCGACTGTGTAGTCTCTGGCTTGTACAAGACGATGCTTGGTGGTGGCGGTGAGGAGCCAAGTTGTCCAAGTATGGAAACACTCGGAATCCTTGTCGTCTCAAGTGAGACGCCACTACTGCCATGCATTTGGTGAATACCCTGGGGGCTGAGGTGAGTCCAAAGAGCAGAGCTCGAAATTGAAAATGACTGGCTCCCAGCCGGAAGCGCAGGTGATCTCTGGATGGCCTGGCCATTTTGATGTGGTAGTACGCGTCCTTGAGATCTATCGAGCACATCCAATCGTCCTTCTGTAAGAAGGGAAGGATCGACAGTAGCGTGACCATCCGGAACTTCTCCTTCCTTACGAAGGTGTTGAGATTGCTGAGATCCAAAATCGGTCTCCAGTCCCCTGTCTTCTTTGGAACTAAAAATAACCTTGGGTAAGTTCCGGATCCTCTTTGGTCCGCCGGGACTGGCTGGATGACTCTTTTTGAGCAGCTTTGAAATTTCTACAGCTGCTGGATCTCGCAGATGGGGTGGCACATCTGGAAATCTCTTTTGTTGAGGTGGGGTGGAAGTAAAGGGAATTATGCATCCTCTGGTTACTATGCTTTTTACCCAAGAATCCGAAGTAAGATTTAGCCAGGCCTGTGGGTATAAAGCCAAGCGACCCCCGACCGCCTCCAGAGTAGGACAGTCGGGCCTCCATTCAGGAGTGCTGGAAGGGCTTCCCAGAGACTGTATCCCTGTCGCCCTGATTTTGCGGACCCCCTCTGCCGCCGGGACGGCGTCTTCCATTTCTTCCCCCTCCTCTGCCTCTGGATGGGGCATCACCCTGTGTGGCTTGGAAAGATCCCAGAGTCTTACGGAACCACATTTTTCCGCCTCGTTGCCCTTTGGGGTACGGTCTAGATGGAGCGGAAAAACAGACCCCAACAGTAGACAGAGTCTTACCCTCTTGCTCACACCGAGTTAGAGTCTCCTTTACTTTGGGCCCAAAGAGTGTGGCACCATCAAAGGGGGCGTTGGCAAAGGAAGACTTGAAGGCTTCCGCAAAGGAGCACAGCCGCATCCAGGATTGTCTACGGAGAGCAATCGCTGAAGCTGCAGCTCTACTCGATCCTTCGGCCGCATATGAGATGAGCCTCATGGATGAGCTTGCTATTGAAGTAAGGGTGTTGAGTTGTGCTGTCACCTTATCTGAGACAGCAGCATCTGTGTTACCCTGGAGGGTATCTCCCAGTTCCTTAATGAGATCCCTCAGACGTGTAAAATGTGTCAAATAGTTTAGCGAACGCATGGAAAAATCGCTGAACTAAAAACGCGCTTCCCATATCTGTCCATAGTCCTAGAATCCTTATTAGGAGGATGAACAGAAGAGGAAGACTCGGACATTTCCTTCTTCGTGGCTGCCACCACCACCGTAGCGTCGACCGGAACTCCTTTAGTGAGATAGGCCTTATCCTGGGGGGCCGTGATAAATTTGTTTGGTTTTCGGGAGACCGGTTCCACTGTGTCCAGCGTTTCCCACGCCCTTCGCGCAATCAAGTCCATCAATTCATCGAAGGGCGGGGTCACCCAGGAGGTAGAAGGTTGAGCCCCAAAAGCCTTCAGCAACACCGACTCGTCCTCAGTGGAGGCTAGGAACTGCCAATCACCCCTCTGTTTCAAGATCTCCAGGATGTCTGCAAATGACACATCCTCAGAGGGGGATGGTGGGGACCCCTCTGCCTCATCCAAATCAGTGTCAGACATTAGAGATTCCTATTGGGAATCAATGTGCCTCCTCTTGCACAATCTCTTCCTCGGAAGCTCATCAGAGGGGGCTTCTGGTGAGGCCACCGAGGAACAGGGAGCACCCTCTGGGGCTGGCTGAGGCAATGGGGCTCTACGCTTAGGGTGAATCGTGGGAGCAGAAACAGAAAGCGGCCCTTTAGGGGAAGGAGAAGACGCCTCCGATGAAGTAGTTGTCTGTGCAGACAATACCTTCCTCATAAGGTCGAAAGCCCCCGAGCCCCGGGCCGAGGACTCCTCCGGTTCCGAAGAACGTGGAAGCATCCCTGACACTGGAACCGTGGGCTCCGACCCAGAGGATGGTGCCGAACCAATCTGCGCCGAGGCCCCAAGAGGGAGAGTCGGCACCGAAAAATTGGTACGACTCTCGGTCCCAGAACCAAGGAGAGATAGTCGGGTCCGCGACTCCCCTACGGGCTTTGAAGGAGTCGAAGTCAATGGTGCCGATCGTGCAATGGACGGGTTCGGCACAGAGGGCTCCACTAGCATCGGTTCGTCCTCTCCCGGCTCCGAAGACTGGACGAGTCTCGAAGGAGGACCTGTTGGAGACACGGGGAGGCCTTCTAGTTTCGACACCAACTGGGACGAAACCGCAATCAGCTTGGAAAGGGCCGTGTTTTCCATTAGTTTCTGCATGACACGATCCACATCAGTATCGGATAATGGTCTGGAAGACCGGGTCAAAGTGGCCGAAGACGGCACCGACCGAAGAATCGACGGTGGAGGCAGCTCAGACACTGGTTCCAAGACCTGGGGGCTTGGTGAAAGATAACTGTTTGATGCTCGGCCCTGAGGTCTGTGGAGCCGGCGAATGAATCTTGGAAGATGAGCTCGGAGCCGATGACATGGGCTCCGATATCTTCGACGTATTCGACCCCTTCGAAGACTTAGAAGCCTGGTCGGACTTCTCCAAGGCCTCCTGGAAGTCAGGTTTAAGTAAACCCCTGTCAATAAGCTTCCTGCGCCTCTCTGTCATGACCCTCCCGCTAAAGGAATGACAGATAGAGCAATCCTCCTGCAAATGGAGAGGGCCAAGGCAGTAGATGCAGGAAGCGTGATTGTCAGTGATGGACATTTTTTGTCCACAATGACACCTCTTAAAGCCGGATTTGGCTTTCTCCGACATGGTACAGTCAAGTCAAAACACTAAAACAGTGAAAAATAGAATGGATAGAAAAACTAGCCAACAATAACTATATATAATAATAAGTAATATACTACAAGTCCTATAATAAACACACTAGTAGAACAAAGTCAGAGTTCTGACAGAAAATCTATCTATGGGTTAAAGTTAAAGTTTTTGTTACAGTTTTTTTCAAAAAAAAAAGATTGCTTATCTGAATCGATAAACTAAATTGCTCTCTGGCCCGAGCTCTCCTCGACCGATCTGTTGCAGCGGCAAACTAGATCTGAGGAATAGCAGGGAGGATTATGGGATATAGTCTGGTCTCGAGCTTCTCTAAGATGCAGAGCTTTGCGATGCGGCCGAACCCATGTGTAAGAACAAATGGCGAGATTGAACACTTTCACATAGTTGGCTTTTGAAGTTGTCAGAGTTAGATGTGGTTCTTAGTGTGGAGGGAAGGGAACTTCCATTTTTTGCCTAGAGCATAAGAGAGGAGCAGTTGGCCAGCAGGGCGCTTAGGTTTGTGGATAGCAATTAGATTCTGGTGCTCAGATCTAAGTGTTCTGTTAGGAATATAAGGGGAAAGGATATTACCTAGAGCAGGGCATTTTCTGGGATGAAATATAAGTATTTGCTGTGGATAGTTGCAGGTAGCCCACGTGGTTAGAAATTTCTATCCAATTGAAGGGTGAGGCAATAATGGGTGGAATGCTTGGAATTGGTGGCAAATTTAGAGATTTTATTGTAGCAGTTTTCTAGTTTGGAGGTCGTAGAGGTGGACAGGTTGGTTAGAAGAGGAGCACCATATAATAAGGAAGGAAGAAGATATGTAGAGGCCAGAGTATGCCTAGTGGAATTAGAGAGAAAGTGATTGTTCCTATACAACATACCTAGCTTTTGGTGTTTTTTTAATGTTTTGTTGAATGTGTTGAATGTGGGTGTCGAACTTGAGGTGTTCAATAGTTATGCCTAGGAGTTTAGCAGAAGGTACCACTTCTATGGGTGAGTTGGATTGGCTAGGGACTTTGAATTCATTTTTGTTATAGGAGTAGATCTTAGAGGGGGGAATAGTAGGATTTTAGATTTATTTGCATTGAGAGAGAGGTGGTTTTGGTGCATCTGGTTTTCTGTTGGAGAATGCAGTTTGAGTTTTTATCAGTAGTTCAGAGAAGTTAGTAGCAGAGCAGACTAAGGTAGAATCGTCGGCATATTGAATTATTTTTGCATCAGGAATAGCAGTGTGGAAGTTATTGCTGAAAATGTTGAAAAGCATAGGCCCGAGGATGGATCCCTGTGGTACGTCTGTTGGGGTAGGTAAGAAGGAAGAGATGGATTTCTTCCATTTGACTGCCTGAGATCTGTCTGACAGATAACTAGAGAACCAGGATAGAGTTTTTGTTGAGAGGTGAAGGTTTAAGAGATGGCAGAGTAAGTGGTTGTGGGAAACAGTGTCAAATGCCTTAGACATATCTAGTTTTTACTAGGTGTCCAGAGTATCGGGCTTGATTGACAGTTTCAAGGAAAGAGAGAAGGGCGGTTATGATGCTGCAGGCTGGGTGGAAAACATGCTGGGTGGGTGTGAGAAGATCGTTTTGGGTTAGGATTGGCATAAGTTGGTAGTGAATGCATTTTTCTAAGATTTTAGAGATAGGGGAGAGCAGAGTAATGGGGAGGAAGTTAGAGACACTTGTATTTTTCCCTCCTTTATGGAGAGGGATGATATAAGCTGAGCGTCAAAATTTGGAGACGTAGGATTCATTTATGGATCTGTTTATGACACTGATTGGGAGAGCAATACCATCTGCAGCATATTTTAAGTAGGAGGGGGGGAATATTGTCTGGAGCATTACTGCATGGTTTGAGTTTGCAAAGGAGTTTTTTTATAAAGTTAGTGGAGACTGGTTTAAGCTCAAACAGAAGAGGAGGGTTGTTAGGAGAGTTTGGAGGCTGAGAGTGAGGGGCAGTTGGGTTATTGTTAGGGAAAGATTTGGTAAGGGCAGAGATGCTTTCTATGAAAAATGAATTGAATTCAGTGCCTAGTTCCAGGTCTGATTTGCTTAGGTCAGGACAGGGATTATTCTTTGTACCTGGATGGAGGAAAGAATTTATAGAATTCCAGAACTGCTTTGGGTTTTTATTGTTATTGGACTGGAGCTTGACATAGACATAGTAGGATTTTTTGTCCTTGGCGATTAGCTGTTTTACTAGGTTGCGGAGCGCTTTATATTGAAGCAAGGTAGTGGGGCAGTTTATTATTTTGGTAGAGCTTCCAAAGTTTTTCTTTGGTGCATAGCCTGTGTTGTTTGTTTGGAAAGCCATGGAGCTGTGTTAGCCTTTATTCTTTTATATCTTAGGGGGACTAGAGAGTTTAGAGTGTCAAGGAAGATGGAGTTGTAGTAGAGTCTAAGGCTTTGTCAAGGGGAAGGCTTTTTAGAGTTTGCCAGTTCATTTGTTTGAGAAAGTGGTGGGATTAAAGTTGGTGAGGTTACGAGTGTGAATGTATTGATGTTGGTATTGGGAAGAGCTAGTGGAGCGATGGATGAAGGTTGGGAGGTGGCCACTAATGGTATCTGGAATTGTGCCTGGGTTGGTTAGTGTTAGGATTCAAGACTAGGATCCAATCTAAAGTGGAACCAGGGGGGTTTGTTTTATCAGGTTGAGTGATAGAGTGGATTATTTGAGTAAAGTTGTAGAGATTGATGGATAGGGGCCAATTATTTTATTCCAGTCAATATTTACGTCTCATAAGATATATGTTTTGTAGTTAATTTTTGTGGATGCCCATAAGAGAATCTCCTCGAGAGTTGAACTATTATTACCAGGAGAGATATAGAGGGCAATGAAGTAAATATTTTTGTGCTTGTTTAGCTTAAGTAGTCCAGCAGTTAGTTTGGTGTTTTGGAATTGTGGGATTGGAATTTAGAGGGGAATTAAGGTGAGGAAGTTAGAGTAGACTAGGGCAGTGTCGCCACCTTTATTTCCTAGTCTGTCATTTCTAAGAATATTGAATCCTTGGGACAGGATCTCTGAGTCGGAGATAAAGGGTTTGAGCCAAGTTTTGGCTATGGCTAGGATGTCAGGTTGGTTGTGGTTTAGCCAAGTATGGAATTGGTGAGCTTTGTTACAAAGACTCTGTGCATTGATAGTAAAGATCTTTAGGCAATTAATGTAGGAGGAAGAAGTTGAGGGGTTGGTGGTGTTATTACAGTGAGTAGGACCGGGGTTGAGATGGATATCACCGGCTTGAATTATGTTGTTGAAGGAAATGTCTTTTAAACATTTTGGTTTGCTAGGAATGTGTTGAGGGAGTTTTCAGATTAGATTAGGTGACAGTATCTTAGCTTTGCAGGGGAAGAGGAAGAATTTAGGGTGGAATAGGTGGAGAGGGTTGGGCTGAATGAGGAAAGGGGGAGATAGAGTGGAAATGTGAGTAATAGTGAGGATGAGGATGGAAATGTATGGAGGTTACGTTTGTGGGTAATAATGGACAAGTAAGGGAGGAATATGAGCTAGCATCGCATAAGGAAATTAGGAAGAGAGAAAGGAGACACTGAACCTGAAAGGTGTGGTGATTTAAGGAGGTCATGTCAGATGAGAGAGAGATAAGTGTAGATTTGAAGGGGAGAGAAAGGCTGAGAGAGGTTTATAATGGGATTGAGTTTTTCGAGGAATTAAGGGAGAGTGGAGGAGAGTATGGGTGAGTAGGTGGAGTATGAGTGGAAGAGTGTGGGAGGGATGGATTTTGGTGGGAGGAGTTGAAAGGGGTATAGTAATTGGGTAATATGACTAAGAGGGAGGGGCAAGTGATGAATTAGGGTAAGAGTACTGGGGTGGGTGGGAATTGGGAGCAGGGTAGGGGAGCAGAGTGAGCCCGCAGGGCGAACAGAGCGGGAATAGCAAAAGAGGAGAGGGCAGCAGAAAAAAGAAGCAGTTGAAATAACTATAGAGAGGAGGTTTGTACTAGATTATATGATTCGTTCTTGCTTTACTTTTCAGGCAAAGTATTTTAGTCAGCTCTTACTGAGGGAGGCTGAGTAAGGAGGGAGGGGATATTACCAGGTGTGAATATTAGATCACAGCCGGCTCTAGTGTGAGGATTAAGCCTATTGGGTATATAAAGAGTGACTGGCGGGGTTGCGTAGGCAAGTGCTGCCACCTAGAGGTGGAGGGAGATAGTGAGCAGCAGGGATGAATAAAAAAAATATTCTAAGTTAGGGCTAACAGGACGGGGGAGAAGGCAAGCGGTCTGAGGTGGGCTGCTAAAAATGCTGACACGGAAGGTCAGACTAACTCAAAGGAAGTACAAGTTAGCAGAGAATTAGTTGTAAGCACATACATTTACTAAATCTTGTGGGGGGAGTTCTTCTTAGTGGTAGCTTTCAAAGTACCAGGTAAGCAGGTGAACTCAAGGTGTCGTCAGGAGTTTGCCAGAGGTATTTCTTTGCTTAAAATATAGGGAGGGAGCACCTGTGGCAAGTTACTGTAGGAGAGAGAGAGAGAGAGAGAGAACACAGAGTTAGTTAAATTGCAGGTAAGAATAAGGGAAAGAAGGTGGGCCAGAAGGCAGAGTAGAGCAGAGGGGATAATAAAGCAGAGCACAGATAATGGAGGATAGGCTACAGATAGGTATTACTTGAGCTTCAGAATTGAGATTGAATAGTAACAGTTGTTTTGCAGCTAAGTTATATATTAGAGACCCAGGACAGTTAGAGAGGAAGTAGTTGTTCCACAGTAAAGTATAGAGTAGACAGTAGTAAGCAAAGCAATATCCAGTAAAAATACAGTATTAATTCATCATTACAGTGAAACTATAACATTAAAATAGCAGTTCAAACAGCTTCAGAACAGTGTAAAAAACAGTCATTTGATTTTTGTTGTACCTAAATCTGCTCCTATAAAAATAATACACTGAGATGACAACAAGGCAGATTTTGCGTAATTTGTGATCCCTAGGATAGAGCAGTGATGCAAGGTGATGTCTCACATTTTCGTTGGTAGATGCTCGGTGGTGGCGGTTAGCAGCCAGTCATCTAGGTACAGAAACACTCTGAATCCTAGGTGTCTCAAGTAAGCAGTGATTACTCCATGCACTTGGTGAACACTCTTGGGGCTGTAGTGAGGCCAAAGAGCAGAGCTCGAAACTGGTAGTGAAAGGCTCACATCCAAAAGTGTAGACTCTTGGATCGCCTGTCCATTTTTACGTGGTAATATGCATCATGCAGGTCTATACAGCACATCCAATCATCTTGTCCCAGAAACGGGAGTACTAACTGCAGTGTTACCATCTGGAAGGTTGACTCTCATATTGATTTGTTTAGTTTGCGGAGATCCAGGATGGGTCTCCCATCCCCTGTTTTCTTTGGAACTAAAGAGAATCTTAAGTAAGTTCTGGATCCTATTTGGTCTGTGGGGACTGTTTGGATGACTCTTTTTGCCTAGCAACTTTTGTATTTCTAGAGTTGCCTGTTCCCTCTGACTGGGTGGAACATCCGGGATGTTTAACTTTGGGACGAGGAAGGAAAAAGTTATGGAGTAACCTCTGGATATGATGCTTTGTACCCACTGGTCTTTTATTATCGACAGCCAGGCTTTCTGGACACAAAGATAAACAGCCGCCAACTGCCTCCAGAGATGGGCAGGCAGGCCTCCCTTCAGCAGCGCTGAAAAGGCTCATCAAGGAAGGATTTCCTGTCGCCCTGATTTTGTGGACCCCCTCTGCCACGTGGCTGGTGTCTTCCATTACTACTTCTCCCTCTACCCCTGGGGGAAGGATCACCATGTGTGTCCTGAAAAGCTCTCTGGGATTTTTAAAACCACATTTTTCTGCCTTTCTGACCCTTTGGATAAGATCTGGTAGGTAGGGAAAAATGGACTCCTATGGCAGAGTCAGTCTTTCTTTCTTGTTCACACCTGGTTAGTGTGCCTTTGACTTTTGGCCCAAAGACAAGCCATCGAAAGGGGCATTTACAAAAGAAGATTTAAAGGGCTCAGTAAAGTCACACAATGCATCCAGGAATGTCTCCTTACAGAAATTCCTGAACCCACTGCTCTTCTCGTTCCATCCGCTGCATAAAAAAATGAGTCTCATGGAGGAGTTGACGACTGAATTTAAGGCGGAGAGCTGAGAGGAAACCTTCTCTGATCCCCCCTTCAGCTAGTGAACCTTGGAGGGTATCTCCTAGCTCCTTCAGGAGATCCATCTGAAGTACATTAAAATGTGTCAGATAATTCAGTGATCTAAGTGCAAAAGTCGCTGAAGAAAAAGTGCACTTTCCATATCTGTCCATCGTATGAGACTCCTTGTTCGGTAGATGGACAGAAGATGATGTCTCAGATCCTTCTTGGTAGCTGCCGCCACCACCATAGCATCTACTGGGACTCCTTTCATTAGAAAACTTTTATCCACTGGAGACGTGATAAACTTATTTGGCCTCCAAGGAACAAGTACCACTGAATCTGGAGACTCCCATCCCTTTCGAGAAACTAGGTCCATTAGTTCGTCAAAAGGCGGTGACACCCAAGTGGAGGAAGGGAGAGATCCAAAGGCCTTCAGATATACAGACTCCTCCGAAGGGTTGATGGACGTCCAGCCACCTCTCTGTTTTAGAATTTCTAGGATGTCCACAAAGGTGACATTCTCAGAGGGCGACTGTGGGGACCCTTCAGAAACATCAAGGTCTCCATCCGATGTGATGGACTCCTCTGGGGAGTCTAAATGCCTCCTCTTGCATAACCTCTCCTGAGAGACCTCCTCAAAGGGGTATTCTGGAGAGGTTTCGGAAGAGAGGGGGTCACCCAATGGGGCATCCTGAAGCCTAGAATCTCCATGTCCTTGTGGATGCAATAGTACCGAGATAGACACCTGCACCTTTGGGGGAAGAATATCTCACCCTGAGAGTGGACGTGTCTGTGGAGACAGCACTTGCTTCAATATCTCAAAAGCCCCCCCCGGCCCTGATCCGAAGAAACTCCTGGCACCGAAGAACCAAAGGGAATCCCTGGGATCAAGAGGGGTTGCTCCGAGGCTGAGGTCACCTGAGCTGACACCCTGACAGGCAAGTTCAGATCCAACAACTGTCCAATCCTACTCACCTCAATGGACCTAGCTGGAAAGCATTGGTTCCTAGACTCCTCGAGTTCAGATGGAACAGAGGACGTCGGAGTGATGGCTAGATCTGAAGATCCTGTGATGGGTCTTGGTTCTGACGGTTCCACTACAATCATTTCTGGCCATTCTGGCTCTGAGGTCCAAGATCGGATTGGAGGAGGAATCGACACTGAAAGGGTGGGCTTTGTTCGGTTCCAAAGCCTTCTGGGTTGGATCCGACAACAGTTTGCTGAGCGCTGGTGTTATTAACAGCCTTTGCACCACACTATTAACATCGGACAGGTTCCTGGAAGATAGAGTCGAGGGGGCAGGAGATCTGGACTGTAACAATGGAGACCTTAGGGTGAGAGATACCAGTTCCAATTCAGGGGACTGGCTCTGCACCTGAAATTCCACCGGCACCGGAATTGAAGGAGTCGAGGAGGTAGGCTGCTCGCACCAGACAGCCTTTGGATCCGGAGTTGACACTTCTGGCAATTTTTTAGATGGCTTCGACTGAGCACTAGAAAATAAGGACCTTTTCCCTGACTTGTCTGATTTTGAAGAAGGGGATTGGCCTGAGGTTGAAGAACTTTGACTTTCTTCGATCGCTTTAGAAAAAGGTGTTTTTAATAGGTCTCTTAATATTAATAACACCCTGTGGCTAAAGGAGTGATGGATAGCACAGGACTCTTGGAGGTGAACTGCTCCAAGACAGTACATACAAATGATATGCCTGTCAGTAATGGACATTTTTTGACCACATTTAACACTTTTTAAAGCCAGAGGGTTTAGCTTCCTTAGAATC
The DNA here is from genome assembly GCF_019279795.1 of Protopterus annectens. NCBI lineage: Eukaryota > Metazoa > Chordata > Ceratodontiformes > Protopteridae > Protopterus > Protopterus annectens. Next base: position 1,379,786,694 of record NC_056745.1, on the reverse strand, counting down.
CTTTGAAGATATAGTCATCAACAATGGAAAAACAACTAACAACCAACTATGCAATATACTCTACTTTTTTTTTTTTTAAACAACAACAAGGTAATAGCAAGAAACCACTCAGATGAAGTTCAACAATGGAAAAAAGCCCTCTAAGTTAAATGGGCTAAAGCAGTTCTCTAATTCAAAATGAGCTAGCCTTGAAAAGTTAAAGGACGAGAATAGAAAGGAGTAGAAAGCCCTCGAACTAAAAATGGGCTTTTAGTAATTAAGATTCAAGCCAGGATAGGGAAAAAAGGGCCTTATGGGGACACAACGGCCAACAGCAATGAAAACTCAGAAACAAACGAAAATGCACACAATTTTACTTATCTATGCAAACAACACAGGTATTTTCAACAATTTTGTCAAAGTACGTAGAAAAAAAACTCTACTTAGCTAGAGCCAGTAGGAAGAGCACCTGATCTTGTTTAGCATCAAAAGAAATCTGGGGAGCTCTCCTAGTGCATGATGGGATAGGGTTTTAGCCATGAGCTAGTGGAAGACCTCGAGCTTTTGTATTAGGCTGAGTCCGATCCGAGGATCGGATCCAAACCCAACCCAACCTGCTAACAATGAAGGCAAGATAGGATAACATCACATCATATGTCCAACGTAAGATTTTTTTTTCTTCTATTGCACAGTTAGGCAAACTCTTATTCTTTAAGGTGTGATGGTTCCCTATTCCTTTTTAAGGTTGGGAAAGACTCCTGATGGTTACTCAGTGGGTGGCTGCATGTTCTTAAGAAAAAAAACACAGTCCTCAGCCAGCTTCATCAGATCTTTTGGGGGGGGGGGGGATATGCAACTCATACTAAGGCAAGATGGAGGATGTTTAGATGCCTTGGCACTACTATTTTGAGCAGTGGCCACCTTAGATGTTTCATGTTATGGGCATATGCCTTAGGGCTTAGATTTGTGAACATGGGTCTAGGACTTTGACTTTTGAACCAAGGATATCCTTGTGTACTACAAATGAGGGCATTCCACCCTCACACCTGGTTTACAAAATGCAGGCTTTAGAACCAGAAGCCAGTAGGAAGCATTTTGACAAAACGGCTGCTGAAAAACTTCAGCTTGGGAGCATACTGTTTCCTCAGAATGTGGCACCCCCCTGAGAGGGACACTTGTAGAGGACTCCGGTCCAAGTAGACAGGGGTGAGGGCTGTAAAACAGCCTCACTGGACTAGATGTCCTCAAGACAGGGAAGACCTTGAGACTTGATAAATATGTAACTGAAACGGATAGCTCTCAAAAAATATCTGCAAGCAAGCAAAATGAAATTTTTTTTTTTCACAACAGGGTACTTACCTGTACTCTGGAAGCCATGCCAAACTGATGGTGCTTAGTATTCACATCAGTTAATAACTCTTACTTTCTTGTACCGTGGCAAAGAAAAAGTTATGCACGTACCATAACGTGGAATCTCTGTTATCCTATGTCATTATTCATCACTCTTGGGTCTTGGATGCAACATTAGATCAGAGCTGGCAACTTTGCAGACAGCTTCTATGCTTGAGCTCCTCTCACTCCTATAATCCCTTGCCGCCCTCTAACTCCTCAGATCGAGTTTGCCCTAGAGCTAGAAAACAGCGAAAAAAGACCTTAACCACCACCCACCAGATAGGAAATCTCCACTTCCTCTAGGTCTCACAGGATGGGGGAAGGAGGGAGGGATAGTGATAAACAGTGACAGGATAACACAGATGCCAAGTTATTGTAAGTACATAACTCTATTTGATGTTATCCATGACACTATTCTTCACTCTTGGGTCAGAATCCCCAGCTACCCTGATGAAGGGACATGCCGAAGAACTGTGGAGCTAAAGGAAGCCCTGTTCTTGGAGACATCGAGCTTATAATGACTGAAAGTGTAAGGAGACCAGGTGGCTGCCGCACAAATTTCATCTACAGAATGACAGGCCAGATAGGCAGCTGACGTAGCCATAGATCTAGTGGAATGAGCTCTGACTGGACCTGGCAAAGAAAAGCCTTTTGAAGAATAGACAAAGGAGATGAACACTGAAATCCAACGAGAAATAGTAACTTTGGAGACTGGCTGACCTTTTCTGTTCAAAGAGAATGCCATGAACAGCTGGTCAGATCTGCGGAAAGCTTTTGTTCTATCCAAGTAGACAAAAAAACAAGTAGCCAGCAACACGGGGCTGTGGAATAAAATTTATTGAATCATGGCTTCTTTTTGAAGCCATGATTCAATACATATTATTCCACAGCCCCGTGTTGCTGGCTACTTGTTTTTTGTTGTTTTTTGGTTCAGTTTTCATCTGCCGTGCAACTCTCTCCGTGCAGGGGAATTGTTTTTGGTTGCTCTATCCAAGTAGAACCATAACTATCTATAAACATCCAGCGTGTGCAACAAATATTCCCCTTTATTATAAAAGTTGGGGAAGAAAACCGGCAACTGAATTGACTGATTCAAATGAGCTTCCGTGGCTACCTTAGGCATGAAGGAAGGGTTAGTTCGAAGAACCACTCTGTCCTTATGAAACACCATGTAAGGCAGTTTTGGTAGAGAGCCTGCAGCTCTGAAACTCTTCTTGTCAAAGTTAAGGAAACTAGAAAAGCAGTCTTCTGTGATAAGAACTTCATGTTATATGTAGCCACAGGCTCAAAAGGACTCTGTGTAAGAGACTGCAGCAGAAAGGAGACATCCTAAAGAAGGGAAAGGGTCCTTGACAAGAGGCCATAGTAGGAAAACATCCTTCGAAAATGCCTTGCAACGGTGAGAGGAAAAGGAGGGAGCCTTGCACACATGAAAATTGGAGATGGCTGCAAACTGCACTTTGATGGTAGGAAAAACTAGCTCCTTCACGAAAGAGGGAAATCAAGAACAGTAAGATGTCTGGGATCGAAGCAGAGAAGGTGTCCAGATTCTGCTGCTTGGCCTAAACTGAAAACCTTTTCCACTTACTGGCAGATAATTTCCTGGCAGATGACTTCCGAGAAGGCAGAATAATGGTCTTGATTAATGAAGTAAGCCTGGACTGATTCAAGATTATGGGAAGTGGACAAACCATACGGTCAGATAAAGAGTCTGAAGGTTTGGAGTCAGAAGCAAGGAGGGGTAGGAAATCGGATCTGGAAGGGGATCTAGTACACCCAAGGGGGGTATTTCAAATGAGACCGTAGAAGAGGAAACCACACATGCTGAGGCCAAAAGGGAGCAATGAGGATCAAGGTGGCCTTGAGGCGTTGATCCTTCTGAAGAACTCTTGGTATGAGAAGTATAGGAGGACAGGCGTAAAGGAGACCCAGAGGCCAATTGTGAACCAGAGCATCCCTGGGGGACTCCCCGGCAGGGGGAACCAGGGCAAAATACCAACACCATTTGTGACTGAGGGGAAGCAAAGATATCGCAGCTCGGCTGGCCCCAGCAAAGGAAGATCTCTTTTGCCACTACAGGATTCAGGGACCACTTATGAGGACTCAGGATTGCCCTGCTGAGCCTGTCTACCTATACGCTGGTCTCGCCGGGAATGTGCGTTGCAAGAAGAAAGCTCCCAGAGGACATTACCCATTCCCAAACAATCATGGCCTCATGACAAAGCAGATAAGAGTGGGTGCCCCCTTGTTTGTTGATGTACCACACAACAGCCATGTTGGCCGTGTGAACTGCAATGGTACCTAGAGGAAGGCAATCGTGAAAGGCCTGCAATGCTTTCATCTCCAGTATGTTTATGTGCAGTTTGGTCTCCATGAAGAACCACGTACCTTGGACCACCTTTCCCTGGTAATGCTCCCCACATCCTAACAGGGAAACATCTGAGGTCACAGTAGCACTGGGGGGGGGGGGGGGGGCAGAAGGTCTACCTGTTAGGTCAAGACACAATCCACCAAAGGAAATGACACCTGCACACAGGAGTGAGACGGATCAAGGCAGTCATTGGATGAGACAGGAAAGACCACTGGTCCGCCAAAGTCCACTGAAGAACCCTCATGCTGAACCTAGCTAACGGCACCAGATAGACTGCTGCTGTCAAAGACCCCAAAGCCCTGAGAATAATGTGGGCCTGGGGATGACTCAGATCTAGAAGGCACTGGGATACGAGTTTGGATGAGATGAACATTGCAGAGAGGGAGTGCTGCACTCTCAGAGTGTCCAGCTGAATCCTGATGAACTCCAAATTCTGGGATGGAATCAGATTTGATTTGGGGAGACTGACTGTGATCCCTAGCCGATTGAACAAGCGAAGCACGTACTGAGAGGCTGCGGCCAGCCAATGCCTGGTGAGAGCTGTGAAAAGCCAATCACAGAGGTAAGGAAACACCTAGAATCCCAGCAGTCTCAAGTGATCTGTGACCACTGCTATGCATTTGGTGAACACCCATGGGGCTGTGGTGAGACCAAAGGGCAGTGTCCTGAAATGATAATGATTGGTCCCTACACGAAAGCAGAGATGTCTCCCAGAGCTCCTGTCTATTTTTACATGATAGTACACATCCTGGAGATGTGCCGAGCACATCCATTCATCCTTGTGCAAAAGAGGCAAAATGGATTGGACAGTGAACATCCGGAACTTGAACGTCTTGATGGAAAAATTGAGCATACTGAGGTCCAGAGTTGGAAGCAAGTCCCCCATCTTCAGCATAAAAAAGAAGCAAAAGGTCCAGTTCTCGCTGTCCTGGGGGATCTCTCGGATGGCTCTCTTTTGAAGAGGCTTGATCACTTCTTTCTGAGCTAACTCCCTCTGATGGGGTGGTGCATTGGGAAGGCATCTCCTGACTGGGGAAGACTGTGAAAAGGGAATGGAATAGCCTCTGGAAATAAAGTTTAACACCAAGAGATCTTTTGTAATGTTTGTCCAGGCCAAAGAGTGCAGACACAAATGACCCCTGACTATCTCCAGGGAAGGACAGTCGGACAGCGCCTCAGGAGTGCTGGGGGGGCTTCTCAGAGAAAGGTTCTCTAGAGCCTTGATTTTGTGGACCCCCCCTTCTGCCTCTGGAGTAGTGTCTACTGTTGAACCTTCTTCCCCGACCTCTAGAAGAGGGTCCATCATGAGCATCTTGAAACGTGGACTTCGACTCGTGAAACCACATTTTCCTGGCCCTCACTGTGTCTTGGAAAGGGAGCATTGAGGGGTAGAAAATTTGATTCCCACAGTCGACAAGGTCTTGCCTTCCTGCTCACTGCAGGTAACTGCTTCTTTGACTGAAGGGCCAGAGAGGGTAGAACCGAAGGGGGACCTGGTGAATGATGCCTTAAAGGACTCCGCAAAAGCGCAGCCAGGCATGAAGCCAAATAGCGATACCTGTACCGACCGCTCGAGAGGTGCCTTCCGCAGCACTGGCAATCAGTCTCATTGAGGAATTAGCTAAGGAAGTGAGTGTAGACAGCTTGCGGGACACCTTACTTAGTTCCCCGGCAGACACTAACTCAGAAAGGGACATGGTAAGCTCTTTGACTAAGGTAGCTGATAAACACCCATTTTCTATGTCTGTCAATAACCCTGGACTCTCGGTTAGGGGGGAAGAACAGAAATACTCTGCTCCGCCAGCTCTTTCTTGGTGGTGGCAGCTACCACAATAGCATCAACTGGCATGCCCTTGGACCACACCTGCTCATCAGAAGGGGTCTCAGAAATTTATCAGTGTGCTTGGGACCAGGCTCCACAGAATATATCTCCTTCCACGCCCTGCTGACAATGAGGTCTAAAGTTCATCAGCAGGGGGGGGGGGGGGTCTCAGGACGTAGACGGTCCTGTTCCCAAAAGCCTTCAGGAACATGGACTCCATGGAGAATGAGGGGAGGGAAGACCATCCGCGTTTAAGCTGGAGGATCGCCAAGATGTCCCCAAAGAAGACATCTTCGGGCGGAGAGCTGGGGGACCCATCCCCTTCATCAAGGTCCGTATCCTCCATGAGAGACTTTGTAAGGGAGTCTAGACGCCTCCTCTTGCATGATCTCTTCTGAGGCACCTCCTCCAGGGGCTTGGGGGAGCATTTGGAAGAGAGGGGAACCCCAAGGGGGGACTCCCATCTGAAGGCTAGTTCGAAAGGACTGACCTGGAAAAGGATGAGAAGGGTTCACTCTAGGGGGGGGGGGCTAGGATGGCCCCTTTAAAGCTGGGAAGGAAACTCTCATGGAGAAGAAAACTACTCTCTACCACCTGGAAAGCCAAAGGGCTGGAAGATGCCTTGTCCACACTTCCAGCGGGCATGCCCACCTGAGAAGAGGGAACAGAGCAACCCAGTGCCTCCTGGCCTATGGATAGTACCAGCCCCGAAATGTTGAGGGGCAAAGCACCCAGGGGAATGGACTGGTCCAAGAAAACAGGTCCATAGCCCCCACTCAAGGACTCCAGGGCAACAGGGTGGGACTTCATCTGCTTGTGGGAAGGCAGAGCATAGGTAGTCAGTGTCCCCGATGTGGTAGAGACAGTGAGGCTTCTAGGGGCCCCTGCATCATCCCACACACAACCCAGGGCCTGAAAATCCAAAACTGAGTCAGACAAGGAGAGAACAGCGAAAGGTTAGGAGATGGACCCCTATTGCCAGATGAGCAGGGGACGCAAGGAGCCCCAACTCAATCTGAGCCTTAAGAAAGAACCTTATCACCTTGTCCATTTCTCTTGGGAGCAGGCTCCTACAGGACCTAGATGTGGTGGAGTACCTAGCCGGGGGGGTGGATGTCTGGGGCCCATGGACCTCCCCTGCCTATCCAAAGATCTGCTCCTGTGCTGGGAAGTAGAACAGGACTACTTCAAGCCCAGACACAAAGGGAAGTCCTCAATAATTAATGCAAGATCTGACACAGATCCCGGATCCGAGCACATTGGATCCAAAAGCATAGAAGGATCCAAACGCTTGGATCCCACATGACTTTGATCTGAGGAAGCTGAATCCATGGATGGTCCAGACCTGGACGGATCTGAAGGCCTCGATCAGTAGGCCTTGGATCTGGAGTGGATTCCCAGAACCTCTGATCCGAGGATCTCAGAGACGAAGACCTGGGTCCGGAAGGAGAGTGGCAGGGCCTGGGATCTGAGGATATCAGAACTGACTGGACAGAGCCTGGAGTCAGATCTGAGGAAAAAGGATCCAACAGCCTGGCCTTTTTAGAAGAAGCTGACCTAGGAAGAGAGGGGGCCTTCCTCTTATGATCAGACGGTCCAGACTTGGCCGGAGACTGGGCCAACGAACCCCCATGGGCTAAACTTTTCAGGAGAAGTTTGTTTCGGCTCTCGACCAGGGCCTTGGGGTTGAATGCAGCAGAAATATTGCATTCGACCTCCAGGTGGTTGGCGCCCAAACAGTAAAGGCACTCCTCATGCGAATCAGACACAGGCATCTTCGGACCACATGAGGAACACCTTTTGAACCCAACAGGCTTGTCTGACATGTTGGACACAGACAAAAACACCTAATCCTAAAGAACGGGCTAAACTTGGAAACCGGGAGGGAAGGCTAGGGTCAAAATCAGAAGCACAACTGATCACAATAAGGTATAATAAAACTATAGGCAACAATAAACCTAATGGGGAAAGGGCCACACAAAACAGGGTGCCAAAAGCAAACAAACTAGCGAAACGGGAGTCTGATACCAAGAATGGCAAACGAGATCTGAGGGGCTAGAGGGCAACAAGGGATTATGGGAGTGGGAGGATCTTGAGACTAAAAGCCATCTGCAAAGTTGTCGGATCCAAGACCCAAGAGTGAGGAATAGTGACATGGATAACCAGATCAAATGAACATGGTGTGGGTAGACTTTTTATTTTTATTTATTTTTTTTTACAACAGGTATGCTGACATCTAAGCTGGACGGCATTCATCTGTGCTGGAGGAAGAAGGGTTAGTAAATGGAAGTCAGGTCAAACATCAGGCCTTCTGCAGTGGAAGTCCCAAGAGTTAGCACTACTGCAACAGTGAACAATACAATGAACAATCAAACCCAGTCAAGATCTGATTTACTATGAATATGTCTGGCATGGTCTCCCCCACACCTTCTGGTTTCTTACTTGATGAATTACTGGAGATGAGCATTTCATCTAGACATTGTTGTATCTTATCTAGATCTTCCCTAGTGAACCTCCATTTGTTCTCTGCATGCTGCACTGGTTCTCTCAGATTTGCAAGTTTCCGAACAGATGCTACTTGGGATGGTTGAAGACAGGAAGCAGGAAGTGAACCAGTGGTGAATCCCTCTGGGAATTTTTGTGTTAAAACCTTCAAGCCTGAAAAGACAAGGCAATATGAACATTTAAATAAGAAAAATGTAAAGTAATTCTTCCATAGAAGGTGGTTCAAGAAGACAGATATTCAGACATGTACTGCACTTGTGGTTGGCAATCTATCCTACAAATTAAAATAAATACATCAAAAGTCAGCATGAATAGTGCATAAAACACCACCAAACTATTTCCACTTCAGTCTGTACAGTTTTTAATTTATTACCCCTACAAACAAATGCTAGTGTCTAGACAGGCATAACCAAAAACAAAAAATTACTCAAGACAGCAGTACTGACAGATGCACTAGGAGACAAAGGACAGGGTTGAGAATGACATGCTTAATGAAAAACACAGAATGAACTAGCTCTGTTGGCTTATGGGAATAAAGCACTAACTGCAGCAACCCAGATGACCAGAGTTCAATTAGTATCGCTGGCATCTGCTGGAGCTGATATGGGTAGGGTGGATATGCCAACCCTGGTAAGACAGCGGGGAAGAGTGGGGCCAACAAATGCCACAGTCTTCAGGCAATTCAAGGATGACCAACAGATTGGCATTTGTGAGCCCAGCCAATATGTTATAGTCCTCATTACAGGTGTACGGTAGTAAGCACTCATACAGAAAGGGCATAGTGGTTCCCCTGGTGATGCAGTGACATATCCCTCATCCTGTGGAGAGGTTAGGGCTTAAACACGTCATCATTTCCAGGATAATGGCCAGGGCACAGAATATCCCTCACAACTGCCTAAATGACAGTCATGTCATGGATTGTGCTCCCCAGTGATATGGGGTCAATAAACAGTGGCAGAGACTTGCTGTTCAGAATGTGGTATAGGATAGACGAAAGCAGTGCATCCAGACAAGTAGTACATTAAAGCCACATAGTTTTTGAAGTTGACAGATTACAAAGACTGTGGGCTGTGCTCCACAATATGTGACTGGATTAATTTTCCAATATTGACACTGCACTGGGAATCAGAGTGGTGCTACACTCCCGAATGTGCCATCTTTTGGAAGAAATGCAAAGCTAAAGTCTCATTTCCCTGAGATGGTGGTAGTTTAGGTGGACGTAAAAGAGGCCTTGGCACATCTCAAAAAGTGTGGGGAAATTTCCCCAGTACCCTGGCCAGACTTACTGTAGCCAGTATGAAACAGCACATTGGGTGCTCCTGAAAAGACTCCACTGGCTTACTGCGACTAATCCAGTCAAAAAAAGCACAAATAAAATGGTCTCAGACAATGGGACCATAAAAAGCACTAAAAAACCCCACCAAAAACAGAATGCCTGAAATATTGTTTTTTGTCTGTTACTGATATTTCCTGGTTACAGACCATGCAAGACAATATTTCTGATTTTAAAACATACTTTGGACAGTGATACACTGACTATTAAAAGAAAAGTATCTAGAAATATATCAAAGAAATTGTCTACCACTATTAGTACTTTTCACATATACTATTTGTTTTATTGATTCATCTCTTTCTCTATTCAGTTTGCTACTTGCCAGTAAAATTAAGATGAAAAGGAATTAGCTGCTTTTAAATTAAGATAAAAAAGATGTACTCACCATAACGTTCCATCTGTGTTGTCCATTTTCATTCAGCCTCAACCTATGGGACTTGGATCCAACCTTGAATCTGACTCGGCTGTTAATACAGCTCACGGAAACCTACAAACTCTCGAGCTCTTCCCTACCCACTATGGTCTGGGTCACATCTCACCTTAGATATGTACGACTTGAGAAAAGAAGTATAAACAAAGAACTACACAAGATGTCATCACCTGAGTTCAAATCCAGGGGAGCAAGAGACGCTTGACTGTGTCCTCATGTATATGTTTCTTGTCATTTGGAATATGAACAAAAAAGGCTGGGGGTTGGGGGTTGAGACTGAATAAATGGACAACACAGATAGAACATTAAGGCGAGTACATAACTTCTTTATCTAAAGTTGCCAATTGTCATTCATCCTCAATATATGGGACAGAGTTCCCAGCTACCTGAGCCGTGGGTGGACCCTAAGGAAGGATCTTCCTGAGAATGGCCAAGCCAAACGCCATTCTTCCCCTTGAGACCAGATCTAATTTGTAGTGGTTGATAAGGTTATTTGAATTTGACCAAGGAGCAGCTAGCTGTGCAAATATCATCCATGGAAGTTCAAGACTGCTTTGGTATAATGAGCTCTCACAGGTTTGTGGAGGGGCACATTCAATTTTGCATACACCAAGGAAATAAATTCTGTTATCCATCTGGCTATAGTTACTTTCTTTACAGGTTGCCCTAACGTACGGGGCACAAAGGAAATGAAAAATTGGTCTGATTTCCTGAAATCCTTTGTACGATGCAAATAGTAACGTAACCATCTATGGACATCCAATGAATGCAGCAAGAACTCCCCTTTGTTACTGAAATTTGAAAAGAATACTGTAAGATGAATGGCCTGATTAATATTGGATTCTGACACCATCTTCGGTAAAAAGGAAGCATTGATTCGTAAGGTTACCCTACCCTTGTGAAAGACCAAGTGAGGGGATTTGAAGGACAAAGCATGAAGTTCTGCTATTCTCCTGGCCAAGGTTATACAACCAGAAAGACCATCTTCTAACTTAGGAATTTTAAATCATATTTGGCTGCAAGTGCAAAGGGAGATGGAGTCAGTGTCTGCAGTACTAGAGTTAAATCCCATGGGGATCAGGGTCCCTAAAGGGAGGTTCTTAGGGAAGGAGTACCCTTCAGAAATACTTTACAAATTTTTGCAGAATCCAAGGAAGAATTGTGTAATCCCACATGGAAATTTGAAATTGCTGCTAGCTGAACTTTAATAGTAGATGTGATTGCTCCTTTATTGAAGAATTCTGCTAGAAATTCAAGGACTGCATATGTAGGAGCTGTAAACAGTTCTATGTGATTTTGCTCCACCCTATAAACAAATTTTTTCGACTTGCTTTCATACAATTTCCTAGTAGACGGTGTTGGGGATAACATAATAGAAAGGACTGTGGGAGAAAGTACAGGTTGCCTGGCCATCAATGAAATTGGAGAAACCATGCAGTCAGTCTGAGACTGGGAAGGTATGGGTGAAATCAGTCATGTAGGATGGGACAAAAGGTCTGGAGTCAGATCCAGAATCCAAGGAGGAGATAGGTGAGGCCAAAGAAAGGGGAACCGCACTTGTCAAGGCCAGTAAAGTGCAATGAGGATTACTCTGCTCTTCAATCTGGCTGCCGTCTGTAAGAATATGAGAATCAAGGGAGTTGGGGGATAGGCATATAACAGACCGGGGGGCCAATCATGGTGAAGAGTGTCCCTTGGCGACTCCCCCACCTTAGGACAAAGCTGCTGCTGCATTCGTTTTTTAGGGGAGATGCAAAAAGATTGCAGCAAGGCTGACCCACTGAAAAAAAAATAAAATTTGCCACTTTGTGGTGAGGTAATAGAATGGACCTGCTGAGTTTGTCTGCTGTCAGATTGGACTTCCCCAGAATGTGCACTGCCACCAGAAAGAGACTGGAGGCCATCACCCATTGCCACACTCGGAGCTTCTAGACACGGGGGGGTAAGACTTGGTTCCGCCTTGCTAGTTGATACACCAAACTACTGGCATATCGTCTGTTTGAACTGCAAATGTACTGAGAGAGAATGAATCTTGGAATGCTTGCAACGCCGAAAGCACTGCTCATCTCCACAATACTGATATGCAGGTTGGCCTCTACAAGGGACTAAGTGCCTTGGACACACACTGAGAAACGTCCGTGGTCACTATGGCCTTGGGCTGAGGGGGTATGAACAGGTGACCTTGTTGGGGCTGGCATGACTATGTCCACCTTGAGAGATAATTTTTGCATATCTGAGTCACCCTTCTTTGTAGACATTGGGCGAGTGAAAAAGGACCACTGGGTTTGTAGCATCCATTGTAAAACTCATGTGATACCTTGCTAGGGGTTCTAAAGTTATGGCTGCCACCATTGAGCCTAGAGCCTGCAGGACCTTTTTGTTTGATATCTTCGGACAGCAAATGATTCTCCTGACTTGGATTCTGATGTTCTGTACTCATAGTAATAGAAGAGATGCAAGTATGGATTGAGTGAAAGACTGTGACGATGAATTCCACTTTCTGGGTGGGTTGCAAAGTGTGATTTGTTATGATTTACTGTGATTCCTAGAGTTAAGCAAGTCTTTAATACCTGGTCTCTCACTTTTACCAACTGATGCCTGGTTGCATTGGTGATGAGCTAGTCATCCAAACATGAGAACACTCAGATTCTCTGCAGCCTTAGATGGGCTGCTATCACTGCCATGCATCTGGCAAACACCCTGGGGACTGTGGTGAGGCCAACTGGTACTGACTGGTTCCCACTTGGAAGTGTTACGTACCTCCTGGACCATCTGTTCATCTTTATGTCATATTATGTGCTTTGGAGGACTATCGAGCACATCCAGTCACCTTTCCCCGAAAAGGGTATAATTGACTATACCATGACCATTTGGAACTTGGTGTGTGGGACTGACTAGTTTAGCACACTGAGATCCAAAACTGGTCTCCAGTCCTGTCTTTTTTGGAACCAAAAGAACCTTGAGTAAGTTCTGGATCCTATCTGGTCTGGTGGGACCTCTTGGAGGACTCTTTTTGAAAGCAACTGCTGAATTTGCCGAGTTGCTGGCTCCCTTTGACTGGGTGGAACATCATGGAAGTTTATTGACAGAGGTGGAAGAAAAAAGGGTATGGTATAACCTCTAGTAATAATTTTCTGCACCCAAATATCATTTGTTATACTTAGCCAGGCTAAGTGCAGGGAAAACCAACCCCCAACTGCCTCCAGAGGAAGACAACTGAGCCTCCTTTCAGGAGTGCTGTTAAGGCTTATCAAAGAAAGTATCTCTGAATAATTTATTCTGCGAGCCTCAACTGCCACAAGGGCATCTTCTGTTAGCATTTTCCCCTCTGCCGCTGGGAGAGGCAGTTCCAAGCATGTTGGGGGAGAAAAACCTAGCAATGTTTTGAACCACATCTTGTGCCCCCCCCACTGATTTCTAGAAAAGGTTAGTGGGGGGGGGGTTGAAAAGCATACTCAATGGCAGACAAGGTCTTACCATAATTTTTCACACCTGGAGGAGTGCTCCCTTTAAAGTGGATCTGAAAAGCAAAGATCCGTCAATTGAAGCATTGACAAAGGAAGACTTAAAAGGTTCCGGAAAGTCGCACAGGTGCATCCAGGCTTCTCTCCTCATGGATAAGCTTGAACCTGCTGCCCGTGAGGCACCTTCCGTTGTGTTGGAGATAAACCACATGGATAAGTTTACAGCTGATTGTAAGGTAGGCAACTGAAGGGCCACAGAATTCTGGACCTCCTCCGCAGTGATCCTTGCTAACGAAGTGGAAATTCCTCAAGTCCTTTTAGTCCATTTGCAGTCTCGTGAAGTGGGCTAGACAATTCAGCGAACATTTGACAAATGTTGAAACGTATACCAGCTTCCCCAGTCTGTCCATTGTCCTGGACTCTCTGTTAGGGGGTGAACGGATGAACTCTCTTCAGCAAGTTCCTTTTTACTGGCTGCCACAACCATAGCATCAACTGGTACGCCCTTACTCCAATACTGCCTTACTGTTGGAGGTATCATAATCTTAGCTGGTCTCTTAGGGACGGGCTTGGTCTAATCAGGCTCGCTCCATGCCTTTAGACAAATGAAATCCACCAATTCGTTGGGAGGAGGGGCTACTCAGGAGGTAGACGGGCCAGTCCCGAAAGCTTCCAGGTATACTGATTCGTCAGTATATGGGTTGTGAGCAAACCAAACAATTTTGTTTCAGGAGCTCAATGATGTCTGCAAAGGAGATGTCTTCAAGTGGTAACTTGGGAGACTCCTCCATCAAAGTTGAGGGAACTATAAGGGCACCCTTCTGAAGTTGTTCTGTGACTAGTCCCCTCATCATCCTAGCCATATCTGCCTCAGTAAGACTCTTGGTAGAGTGAGAGGACACAACTTATTCAGGCCTAGAATGGATCTCTAGAAAGAGAGAGGGCACCCTGGATGGGACTGGGTCTAAAGACGGTGAGTAAGCAGTCCAAGGAATGGGGCTTTGGACCAGAGGTGTTCCGAAGCAGTATTCCTCATTGGGTCTGGTGACAACTATTGTCAGATCAGATGGCTTGGATGAAATTGGAGATGTCTGATCTGACCCTGTCACCTTCTTTTTCAGCTCTGACAAGGAAGGAGATTCAGACAATCTGGACCATTTTGAAAGGTTGTTACACTTTGTCGATGGTTGAGCTCCAGTGATAGCCTGGGAAAAAGACAAGGGCAACAGCCTTTTCAAAATCAGCTTATTCTTATGTTTTGAGAGGGTCTGAGGATTAAAGGCCTCACAGATGTCGCACTGTTGGTTAAGGTGATCCAGTCCCAAGCAGTAAACACATAGAATGCCTGTCTGAAAAAGGCATTTTGTGTCCACATTGCCTGCACTTCTTAAATCCTTTTTCTGATATGCTCGGGAAGAAAAAGGTACTCCACACGAATAACACAACACTCACACACACGTATCAATATAAAACTATCAGCAACAGAAAATAAAGGAATACAGGTAATTTTAGCAGAGAGAGTGAGTGTGTGTGTGTGTCTCTCTCTCTCTATATATATATATATATATATATATATATATATATATATTTATAGGGAGAAAAAATAACGATGGTAACTAAGATGACCAAAAAGGTCGTAGGGAGAATATCTATTCAGAAGATGAAAAAGGGTAGGGAAAAGTACCAACAATGGTAACTAAGAGGACCAAAAAGGTCATGGGAGAATACAGGGAAAGTTTACACTGATGGAAGGACTAGAAATAGCAGAGAAAAAAGGTATAATTAACCATAATTACTCATCGAGAGCTATTAGCAACCACATCTGTTTGTGAAAGCGGCAAATGAGATCTGCGGTGAGAGGGGACCAGAGTATTGTGAGTAGGGAAGAGTTTGAGAGTTCGTAGGCTTCTGCGAGCTGTAGTAATGGCAGAGTCAGATCAGAGGTCAGATCCAAATCCCATAGGTTGAGGATGAATGAAAATTGACATCAGATTCCAACTATTAGGTGTGTTGCCAAATCCAGATCTTGAAGTTAAAAACACTTGGATCTTAACTTAAAATAAATAAAGCAAGCCATACAGACTGCACACTTAGGTCCATTATGTAGGGTACTATATATAGCTGATCCCTGCAATTTGTACCAGCTCAGATATTGTCATACTAGTGACAGCAAGCTTCAACACACACAGCTTCAGTCTTTGCATAATATGATAATTGTACAAGGCTTTACTCACCATTCAGTTCCTACACAGTTCCAATACACATATTAACAAAGTATCAGGACTTAAAGTCTAAAAAATGAAAGTTATGTACTTAACAGAATAATAGATCTGTACTGTATGTTACGATACTCCTCATCTGATGGTCTTCAGACATCAGCCACTCTACATACTTTTTGACTGAAGGCTCAGATGCCTCCACTTATTCATAATTCCTCTCCATCTACAGCTACCTCAGATAGAGTTTGTCTGCTTATCACAATAAAGGACAGCTATACCACCACAACAGAAACTCCTGCCTATTTATAAAAGTATACCTGGCATACAGACCAAAGCTGTAATAATGACAAAGCTCCAGTGAGATCAATGCAGTCAACCCAGAGCCAAAGAACTTATAAAGTAAAATTGCAAGAGGGACAGAGGGTGGGGAAAGTTAAGGAGGATGGAAGCATACAAGGATGACGTCTCTTCATTCTGTTTTCAACTGATGGGACAGAGGCCCCAGCTACTACAAACCTTGGGTGGTCTCATGGAAGGATATTCCAGTGAATGGCTAAACCAAAGGATGAAATCCAGCTTGTAGTAAAATATAAAGGTATGTACATTGTCCACGTAGCTGCTGCACAAATTGCATCGATAGATAACCTTAGAAAAATATGCTGCAGAAGTTGCAATTGCTGTAGTAGAATATGCAGTGGGAGAGCCAGGCAGGATCAAACCATTTTCCTTATATACACAGACAACAATCTGGACTCACTTTTGATGCCCCTTTTCCAATCTGACTGAACAGAAGGACACAGAGTTGGTCAGTCTTTCTAAAAAGACTAGTGAAGTGCAAGTAAAATCAGAGTTGTTGCATGTTCAAAATGTGCAGCATGTACTCTCCTGTACTGGAAAACTGAGGGAAGAAAACAGGAATATTAATGGCTTGATTTGACAGGAATTCTGAGGCCACCTTGGAAAGAAAGGAGGGATTGGGTCCTAAGTGATGCCTTGGCCCTTGTGGGAGGCCAAATATGGGGCTTTACAAGAAAGTACTTAAAATTCCAAATAACTGCCACCAGAAAGTGCTTCTTCCAACAAAGACTTTTCAATTCAACTGTAGTCGCAAGTTCAAAGGGAGGACTTGTAAATGCCTGAAGGCAAACAGTGATTTCCTAGGTGGAAAAGGATCCCCTTAAGGGAGGATGGAGAGTAAAAAGTTGCTCCTTGGGAAGGCCTTGGTTAACTTCAAGGAAGCAATGGGACCTTGCTTTTCTCCTATGTGAAAATTTGAAATAGCAGCCATCTTAACTTTGATGGTGGAACACCTAGCCCTGTAACTGGGGGAGCAGCCAGAAGCCCTACAATGGCAAGGAGAGGAGCAGAAAAAGGATCTATACCCCTGCTAGATGCCCAAAGTGAGAATCTCTTCTATTTACTTCTGTACTTTTTTCTGGTAGATGGTTTCTGTGAAGATGTTAAAATATGTATAACCTGTGATGAAAGCCTGGACTGTTCTAACATTTTGGGCAGAAGTGTAGCTGGCTCAGCCAACACCCTGTTCTGGTACCATGAAGTGAAGAGAAAAACAAAAAAACAAAACATGTTACTGTAGTAAGGCAATCACACCCCCAGCTCTTCCACTGATGAGCAACAAAAAAGAGACATTCATTCTACTGGCACTCCAACAAGGTGGCAAGGTGCATGACATGCTCCCTCTCCCTCACCCCAGCCACTCCAGAGCAGTTTGTGTGCTCCCTCCTTTAGATTTAGAACACGATCCCTATAACCAAAGAGGGGGTCTATGGGAGCATAAATTAGAATACTGTGAAGTGTTATGGCAAGCGAGGTTAAATGTGTGAGAGTTTCCAGGGTTAAATGATGGTATGTCTTTAAAAAGTTCGATCACGTTGCGAGTGGCTAGTCATGATGTAACACATTAGTTCAATCTTTCACTTTTTTAACAATACTTTCGAGTTTTAATCTTCAAGACATATTTTAGTTGCGTACATTTTAATATAACTACATAGTGGTAACTGTATGAAACACATTTTTAAAGTAAAAAGTTTTTAATATGTAATTATTCATTGGCGGAGATTAGCCATGTTATTTTAAAATTTACTAAAATGGTGATTGGTTTAATGAGGAACAGTTCTGATGAAGTCCTAATATCCACGATGACGAAAGTGCTTAACATTTTTGTTAATAATCAGTTCCTTTTATTTTTTCTGTAGAAGTGTTTAGGGATAGACAGAACAGCTTTCCTCTGAGAGCTCTTTTTTGGTAGCTCTGCCACTAGAACGCAATTGACATCTGACCCCTTGCTCCAATGTTGGCAATTTTGTTGGCGATTGTTTTGGGGAGACCAAGGCTTACAGGGAACTGATTTAGCCAAGTCCAGCTCCTTCCAAGCCCACTTAGATAACACATCCACCATTTCATCAGCAGGAGGAAACGCTCAAAATACAGCTGAGGTGCCTTTCTTGTTGAGTATCTCTGGTAAGAGCTGTAGCAGGAGCAGAAAAGATGTTTAGACATTTGCATTTCCTTCGTTGGGGTTTCTAAAGAAATCATACAAGAGGGGGTGAACCCCAGACAAACCTCTATCAAAGAAACAGGGATGTCCTCTTACACTAATATTTGAGGAACACCATCTGGTCTCTCAGAAATCAGAAACTTGGGTTCTTCCTGTGAGGACTAAACGGCTGACTGGTTAGATGGGACATGCCGGAATGCTGTTCCATGTCAGCCTCCAATAGGTTTACAACATAGGGAACAAGGTCAGAGGGTGGCGAGTCCGCAGGCTTAACGGCTTCAGATTTTGACCTGGAGAAGGAAACTGACATGGGCACTTCTTCCTGCTTTTTTTTTTGGTTATGAAAGGACATCAGAGGCAGGAACTTCATACAACATAGTGGCTAACAGTGGAACCTTCAAATGCTTGTTCTATTTAATAAACTTTTAAAGAAGAAAGATGATTTCACCAGGTTTTGGGACAAATGCCTGACAAACAGAAGAGTCCCTGACATTGTTTACTTATTGATATTTAATTAGTTGGAAAGTCTGACTGTGTAGCCCATTTTTCAGCAGTGGCCCTGGGACAAAAAGCTCCAAAGTATTACAAAACATTTTAAGAAGAAGATTACAATTTTCAAAAATACAAAAAACATCTATGGTTTAAATAATTATACAAAATTAGATAGGATATAAAAACACTGGTTAAGAATATATACAAGTTATATGACGATTTAATATTCAGAGAAGTATTAGCCTGTTTATAGAGATAGCACAGGTATAATACAAACAGGAACTGCAATATGAAGTGAGAGAAAAGCAGGCATGTGATATATTTAGACAGTCATGGGAGGGAAATTGATAGAAGTAAGGAACTGAGTGAAGAAGGGAGACTGAACAGATGTAAGGTATGAATAGACACTTGTTCACATGCTGCAGTTCTAGGTAGAAAAGACAGTAGTTGTTCACCGGATCAGGATGTAACAGACTAACATTAGTGGGTTCTGTTCAAGCAGCTTTATTATGTACAAACACATCAGGAATGAGGCAATAACTTTAACTTAGATAAACTTATAAACAAACTGACCCTCTCTTATACATGTTCATTCTCTGGCTGCACTCTCAAAATGGCATTGAAGCTAGCATGTGCTTGGTATTTATACGCACGTGCTATCCTTGGAAATGTTTCTTAAAGGTACAACACACACACACACACACATTTTACATCCTCCCTCTGAGAAATGAATGGTACTTCACTGACGACATTGAGTGACAGGCAATAAATATAAGATAGTTCTTAAACATGCAATTATACAGAACTAAATACATATGACAATTATGTCCAGGTTGCTGTGTATTTCACACTAGGTTTGGAGAAGCTACCAAATCGTGTGACATAGAATTTTGAGTTAGGTCTAGCAACTGGGACAGTCTCTGCTGAATGCTCAACCTTGGGGACATCAGGATCATCATCAGAAGTAGCAATGGAAGTTGAAACACATTCTGGAACAGGAACATTGTCTAGATTGCTCCGAGATCTAGAGTCTGTAACACAGGAACAATGCTGCGATATCGGATCTGATACAAGATGATGATGTCTGTACTTTCTCCTGTGCTCCATCTGATGCCCGTGTGCCATCCCAGTAATCAAGGAGCCTCAATCCTCGCCACTAACACCAGTGAGGGACGTCCACGTTTGGAGGATAACAAGTACACACACAGTAAATTACAATTTCCCTTAAGAGCACACAGATCTCATAGTCAGTCTGGGGCTGGTTTCTCCATTTCTCTCCAGATCCTCAATAAGACTCCCCACTGGCACACCTATAGGGTACAGATCTCAGCCCAGTGGTCAAGTCAAAACCTCCAGCACCCTCTCTGCCCAACCAATGCTTGTGTCCCTGCCCAAGTAGCTGACACACACACACTGAGATACGAGTTATATACAAACATACAGACACTCCTGGGGAGGGCTGGCACAGGTTCTCCAGCTATGCCCCCTTTCTGCCCAGACTATAAAGTATAAATCACTGCCACCAACCACTACTTATCAGCTAGTGATAAGGACCTTCCCAAAGGGTGACCAATTACACTGTCATATTACTGTTATCCAAATAGTGTGACCCAGGGCTAAGGCTATTCTGGAGTGGCTTAGTACAGTATCACCAAATACATGCAAGTACTCTTAAAATCTTAAATCATCTCTACACAAAACAGACAGCTGAAATGTTTAAAAATATGTAATAATAAATAATAAAACACAAGCCAATACTCATCAATTCAACACAATGACAATAGAGAGCTAGGAAATCACAGGAAAAGGCTTTCAAACAATACTGTAGTATAGTCTGACAAATATAGGAAACGGCTAGACTAATCTGGCTATATTCTATCTCTAAGAAAAATAGAAAGTTCTAAATAAACTACTTGCATACAGAGCAAGCAAGTGCTGGTGAGTGGATGTTCTTACTAGATCCAAGACGGTACAGAATGCTGTTCTCTCTTTCTAAAATGGCCCTTAAATTGATAACGCACAGTACTGTTGAGTCATTTCAGATTATATCATTCTTGACCTCTGCTGAAGTTTCCCAGGCTCACAGAACTCAAAATTTAACATATCTTTGTAATCTTGCACCTGCCAGGAAACCACAGCAATAAAGGACACTTTACATGTAAAAACTAGTAATTATCTCCGTCTTAAAACAATAGAAAGAATTCCCTAGCCCAGACATCCTGTCTCTGAGCTTGGGATCAAACACAGTTGTAAAATTCTTTAACTCAAACCGGAACTGATAGGCAAGGTTGTTCTGGTTTGCCTAGATAAAAGTCCTTGAGCAGATGAGCCAAGTATATCGTCAAGGGGTATGTTTCTGAGATTGAGTAAATTCAAAAAGACATCGGTATTGTCACGCTTTGACTTCTCTAGTAATTGCTTTGCACTCTGTACTGCAAAGTTCAGCTGGACCATTTGACTGTGGATTTTCTGGACTACTAGTAACATGTATAAAGTCCTATTCTCTTGAAAATTTCTGAAACAACTGACTAGTAAATTGCGTACCATTGTCAGAGATAAGCTTATGTGGACTACCATGGACTGAGAAACGACATTTTAGCTTGGTAATAACAGTAGTGTCATTAGGTTGGGCAACAAATTGATAAACTAGTTTGACCAGCACTAAGCAATGCTGAGTGTTACACTCTAATAGGTCAGTGGCTACTGTTGACCAAGGTAGTTCAGGAACTTTACTTGGTTGAAGTGGCTCTTTTTGCAGATGTGGTTTAGTACTATTGCACATTGAACCAGATGAAAGTACTTTGTCAATATCATTTGCTAGAGAGGGCCAAAATACTAGTCCTCTTGCCCTTCTTTTGGTAGATTCGGAACCTGGGTGGCCACGATGCAAAATCTGAATATATTCATGTTGTAAGGAAGCAGGAACAACAACTTCAGGACCTTTGTGTTTTTCGACTAATTGCTATCAAAAGTGTACTAGCTTTTGATAGCAATTAGTCAAAAAACACAGCATTTATTGTATTTTCTGCCTATCTGAAAAAAAACTTGAAAAAAACAAAAAAAAATACTCTTGTTTTCCATACTTTCCTAATAGTTTGTTCCAGTGATCAGATTTGCTGATCCCTGGGCTTTGTCTTGGTTCCTGTGTTTCTCCATTTTCCTTGTTTGGTCAAGGGGTAGTTTCTTTACTCACTAGTGGGAGTAGGGAGTACTGAGCTGCCTGTTTGTCCTCAGAGGAGTGGTTTAAGGCAGTAACTTGTAGTTTATTGGCCATTTTGGGTCATTTCCTGTCTTTTCCAGCCCCTGCTATAAAGCACGCTTTGGCAGGCTTTTCTGGCTATAGAGAACTCAGCACAGTTCCTCGTGGTGTCCAGCAGAGTTCCTAGAGCAGCAGAGACCAGAAAAGACAAACTTTCCAGATTCTAAGTATTGTTTTCTGCATTTTCGACTTTTAAGCCTTTCGATTGCTATTTCTGCCTGTTTTATTCTGCTATTACCTGTTTTTACTGTTTTTAATAGCTTGAATTGTTTGTTGCACTTGCTTGTTTAAGTTTTGCTTAAAAGTTAAACAGGCTAATACACTCAAGTGTACTAGCTTTTGATAGCAATTAGTCGAAAAACACAGCATTTATTGTATTTTCTGCCTATCTGAAAAAAACTTGAAAAAAAAAAAAATACTCTTGTTTTCCATACTTTCCTAATAGTTTGTTCCAGTGATCAGATTTCTTGATCCCTGGGCTTTGTCTTGGTTCCT
Source organism: Protopterus annectens (assembly GCF_019279795.1). Taxonomy (NCBI): domain Eukaryota; kingdom Metazoa; phylum Chordata; order Ceratodontiformes; family Protopteridae; genus Protopterus; species Protopterus annectens. The sequence continues at coordinate 1,379,764,415 of NC_056745.1, read as the reverse complement.
GTGTTTCTCCATTTTCCTTGTTTGGTCAAGGGGTAGTTTCTTTACTCACTAGTGGGAGTAAGCAGTACTGAGCTGCCTGTTTGTCCTCAGAGGAGTGGTTTAAGGCAGTAACTTGTAGTTTATTGGCCATTTTGGGTCATTTCCTGTCTTTTCCAGCCCCCTGCTATAAAGCGCGCATTAGCACGATTTAGCGCGATTTAGCACGGAGTTGCCACTGTTGCACACTAGGGCAGCGCCGGTTAAGCAGGTTTAAACTATTCGGGCTACCTAAAGTCCACTCTTCAAATTTTCCCTTGAAACTACCTTCCTCGAACTATACTACTGATCTAATCAGCGTATCCTATAACTAAAAAGATCATCTCTACTTGACTCGAAGTAGACTATTCTCTATCTGTTAAACCTAGCACTTGCTCCTACAGTACTTATTACCTTGATACGGCACTCTTATAGATAGCACCCCAAAAAGGCAAACCCCCATTTCTCGGTCACCCACGTCCCCCGGAATCTCTTTTAAAGTTTTTTTGTCTAGTCCTTCTAGCATGTCGAGGGATCAGTTGCCAGTGTCCTCACCTGCTCAGCTGGTGAACCTGGGAATATTGAGGCAATGTTACAATTGCCTCATGTACACAGACAACCCTCTCCTCCTCCCACAAAACACAAATACATGCGAGAGATGCAACTATACGGCCAAACTGGAGGCTGAGCTCTCTCAACATAGGACTGGCAAGACCAGTCAGGAGGAAAAGGTTACCACACACACTATAGACCCAGTCTCACATAGTACCATCACAACCTCAAATCATACACAAACACACAAAGACATACTCGGAGGCTCTGATCAAAAATCTACCAAAACAGCAGAGGCCACCAAAGCAGACACCCAAACAACCACCACCTCAGAACACAACACCTGCAACACATAGACCTCACAGTCAAAGTGTCAAACAGTCACAGCCCTTAAGGCCAAACACAATGCCAGACTAGTCATTGGTGACTCCATAGTCAGACACACTGACGTCCCGCTCACCAGACTGAGTAAGGAGAAGGTCACAGTAAGCTGCCTGTCGGGCGCTAGAATCCGCCACATAACGCAAGCACTCAGGTCGCTCAACAGCAGGTACAAATACGACTCAGTCATTGTCCACGCTGGTGTAAACGACCTGAGACGTACCTCCTTGGACTACATGAAAAGAGACATTGAGGAGCTCTCTGATTATGCAGCCCAGGCAGGTATGACCCTGACCTTGAGCAGTATCCTACCCTCACCAAGAATGATGCCACAATACAGAGATAAGATGATCAGCTTTAACAATTGGCTTAAACTCTGGTGTCATTCAAAGGGGATCCAATTGTCTGTCTGCCTGGGATGACATGCTGGACAAGCCACGCTGCTTCGCAAGGGACGGCTCGCACCTGTCACCCCTGGGATTCCGGATATTGGCAAAGGCTCTTGCCACCCCCATAGTGCCTTTTTTAGGCAAGGCTCAAATTCTAAACCTACCACCCTAGAACACAAAAAGGAAAAAACTAAGGGTAATGCTGCTCAATGCCAGAAGTCTAAATCTCAAAATGCACGCACTCGAGGCCCTTCTCAGTATGGAGAACATCGATGTCTGTGCTGTGACAGAAACCTGGTTCAAGGCTCCTGAGAGCACCCCAGCACTATCAGGTTTTACCTCATATCATGCGTTCCGGCCCCAAAATCCGGACAATACCAAGAAAGGAGGGGGTATCCATATTCATCAAGGACACCCACACCTCAAGACTGGTGGCAACGACGATACATCGTAGCCCATCCAGGTGCAATTTACCATAGAGTAAACTGCTCTGCAAATTGTAGCATGTTACAGGCCACCCTCACAAACTCAGGAACCTCACATGGCCTTCCTGAAAACACTAGAGGGATAAATGTATCACCAAACACCATCATACTAGGTGACTTCAATTACCCTAATATAGACTGGGAACACTACTCAAGCCCAAACACCCTAGCCCAAAAGTTCCTGGAATTCATAAACTCAAATGCCATGGAACAACTAGTCACCATCCCCACAAGAGGAGAAAACATACTTGATCTCATCATCACGAACATGGGAGCACAATGTTCAACACCGAAGTATACCCCTCACTGGTGAGATCAGATCACAAACTAATCTCGCTGGAGGTCCTCATCCCACCCCCACCTGAAATAAAAAGACCACAGTAAAGAACTTCTAAAGCCGACTTCACACTTCTAAAGACTAGTGTGGTCTCCTTTAAGGCCCCGAGCGTGGAAAACAGTACTCAAGCCGCTGAATCACTTACAAATGCCTTCTACCAGCACCTGCAGGACTGCATGGATAAGGCAATCCCAAGCAAAACAAAGACTCTTTGTACCAAAGGCAAGCGTCCAGTCTGGTGGACCCCAGCCATAAACAAACTCTACAACAAAAGGAGGAAGCTACTACAAGATAGAGCAAAATCCTTAAAAGGTAAGACACCCTTGATCACTATAAGTAAAAAACTAAGAGCTCTCATAAAATCATCCAAAGAAAATTTTGAGAGGAAAATAGCTAAAGACTCAAAAAAACAATCATAAGGCCTTCTTTAGCTATGTTAGAAACCTGGGAGGAAACTCCCAGATATGTTCAGAACTAGTTCAAAATGATGTGAAGATTACTGATCCTACAGACATTGCCAACATACTGGCTGACAGGTTCAGTGCAAACTTCTCCCCAAAGGAGAGATAACTATACAAAGCGATTGCAGCCCCCCAAACATCTCCAACGCCCAAGTGAGAACTGCTCTCTCCAAAGCAAAAAACACAGCATCCATGGGACCTGATGGTGTCCCAGGCTGTGTGCTCCACGAACTCAACGAGGAATTAAACCCACAGCTAGGACAGCTGTTTAATCATAGTCTTACCTCTGGATACGCACTCCAGGAGTGGCGCACTGCAACTGTGGTCCCACTTCACAAAGGCGGTGCCTCCACCGACCCTGGAAATTACCGGCCCATTAGCTTGACAAGCCTTATCTGCAAAGCCATGGAGAGGATCATAATGGACCTCATAAATAAAGACAGGGAATTTGCAGACTTTGGATCCATCCCAGTTTGGCTTTGTCAAAGGCAGATCATGCCTTCTAAACTTGGTTGACTTTTTGAAACAGTCACCAAAGCCATTGATGAGGGAAAGGCAGTCCATACAGCCTACCTCGATCTGGCGAAGGCCTTCGATACAATACCCCACTCGGGTATCATTGAAAAACTCATCAGCTTAAATGTTAACCCATACATCACAAGATGGGTTGCAAACTGGCTGAGTGACAGAACCCACAGGGTCAGAGTTGCTGGCGCCATGTCAGACTCAAAGCCTGTCACAAGTGGTGTACCACAGGGCTCAGTCCTGGGCCCACTCTTGTTTGGCATCTACTTTTCAAGTACAAGCAAACACAGGAGGGTTATGGCTGACAAAGTTTGCAGATGACTGCAAACTGGGCCATAGTAGAAAACACATCTGACACAGATATCCTTCAGAAGGGTCTCACAGAAACGGATAACTGGTGCCAGAGCCATGGCCTAAAGTTAAAGGCCAAAAAATGCATAGTCATACCCTTCGGGAAAAACAAGGTTACCCCTAGCTACCAAATAGGTGGCAATCCACTGAGCACAGAAGAAGTTATCAGGGACCTGGGGACCCAGGTTGATAGTAGTCTGTCATTTGACACCCATGTAGCTAAAGTAGTTAGGAAGACCTTCTACATTGCCCACCTTATCATGAAGGGATTCTCATCTAGATCAAGGGAGGTCATAGTCTCCTATACTCATCACTCATCAGACCAATGATTGAGTACAATGCCCCATTCGAATGTATCTGACCCGACACTTGCAGCAGCTGGAGAGGCCACAAAGTTCCTCACCAAAAGGATACAGGGTCTCAAACATCTGTCCTATGCTGCCCGACTGAAAGAACTCCAGCTCTATTCAGTCGCCTACCGCTTGCTCAGAGGTGACCTTTGCCTAACATACAAGGCCATGTCAAACCCAGATTTGATGAATATGCTTCACCTCAAAAAATCTAGATCCATCAGAGCCACAAGGGCGGGAGACTTAAACCTCGACACGGCTATTAATAGGACGTGCTGGAGGGACAGATTCATCACCCAAAGACTCCCTATGCTGTGGAACAAAATCCCGGTATATGTGAGGCAGAGCACCTCGCTGGCCTTGTTCAAGAGAAATCTTGACCAATGGATGGGAGATCGCAGATATACCCCAGGGATTACCTCTGTCACTGCTCGACAGAGGCACAGCAAAATAATGGGTATAGTTCCCCATACTAAAGGGGTGGCGTAAGCCACAAAACTATGGGCTAGGCTTGTAAATGCCCTCAGGCAGATAGCCTAGTATGAACCTATGAAAATAGCATCTTCCACCAACATCTCACCTCTGTATGGAAAATAAGGTTGTACTTCAGGCGGTACACTTTATTGCTTTGACGTCCATCCTACCTGGATGTAGTGGTTGAGCTTCTGCAAAGCAGGATCAGTCTTTGCGTGATCTCTCAGCTCAAGTCTCATGGTTGAAAAATTACGCATTTCTATGACATCAAAGTCAAAATCCTTTGCATCAAACTGTTCTGTTGTATTTCTTGGCGATCTGGATAAGGTATCATTCCAGATAAAAAAAAAAGTCTACTTTTCGTACAGACCATTTTGAACTTATACTTTTGTAATTTGAGCATCATTCTTTGCAATCTTGCTAAAGCGGAATGCATAGGCTTCTTTAAGATAGTAATTTGAGGTTGATGATCAGTTTCTATCATAAATATAATCATGAAACTTTGAACATGTAAACAATTGCCAAAAGTTCTCTCTCAATCTGAGCATACTGCATTTCAGTTTGGGTAAGAGTTCTAAGATGCATAGGCTACTGGTCTGCCCTCCTGAAGAATAACTGCACCAAGACCAAACTTTGAAGTGTCACAGGAAAGATTAACTCACCTATTGACATCACAGTACCTTATTGTAGGTGGAGTGGCAATTTTCAGCTTAAGATAATCAAAAGCTCTCAGATGCTATTCTAGCCAAGACCATACAACATTTTTGCATGTTAAGCTCTCTCAGAGGTGTTGTCAGTTCACTGAAATCTGGAATTAACTTGCCCAAATAGTTAACCATACCAAGAAAATGCTGTAGAGGTTGAACATTATCTGGTGCTGGCATCTCAAGAATAGCGGTTTGCTTAGACGGGTCTGGTCGTAAACGTGTACTGGTAAATAAATGACCTACGTGTGTGACTTCTGGTAATCTGATTTTGCACTTCAGAGGATTGAGCTTTAAATTCACTTCACGTGCTCTGTCTAGAACTTTCTTGAGGTTTGTGTCATGCTCTACTTCACCATTGCCTCCGACCAACAAATCACTACTATTACGGCACAGGGATAACCTGAAAAGATCTGTTCCACTGCATGCTGGAAAGACTTCACTTGCAGAATTTATTCCAAATGGCATCCTGAGATATCTACATCTTCCAAATGGGATACTGAATGTAGTCAGTAGTGCAGATTTGTGATCAAGCATTACTTTCCAAAATGAACTCTCTGCATCCAAGATGGAAAATACAGTAGCATTCGGTATCAGGGCTGCAACTTCGACTGTTCACATAGGATGATGAGGTCTCTAATGCCTTATTCAAGTATCTTGGGTCGATGCATATTCTGATTTCATCTGAGCCTTTTTTATGAGTTGCTACCAGAGAGGACACCCATTCAGTTGGTTTTGTAACTGGACAAATTACACCTTGTTGCACCATTTTATCTGAGCTTTAACTCTGCTCTGCATAGCTATTGGAATTCTTCTTGCCGGTCAGACCACTGGAATGACCTCTGGGTCTAACTTCATAGAATACACAAATGGAAGCTTGCCTAGCTTGTCATCGAAAACATCAGCATATTCTGAGAAAATAGCATCAGTGAAGCTGGAACTGGGACGTGCTCATATGATGAACTTGTTCAGTAAAAGAAAAGTACAGTTTTGTACCTACCATAAATGTAGATGTTCGAAGATCCACATTGCTGCAGTCCTAACACTTGGGTAGTCCGCTGTCCCAGTCGGCCCGAATACCAAAGTATAAGGCTGACGTCGGTCAAGGCGCATTTGTCTGACATCAGGACGTCAGGGTACAAATGTGCATGACCGACGTCATATCCTCAGTCTTTTCTTGCCCCAGATGTCAGAAGACCCTAAAAAAATAAGGCCAAAACCACAAAAAACACCAAACACTACTGTACCTAATATATGTACAATATATACAAATTTACAAAAATAGAACCCCACCCACACAACCACCCCTAAACATAGAGGGGAAGGAGGGAGGGTAAATTGGACTGCAGCAATGTGGATCTTCGAACATCTACATTTATGGTAGGTACAAAACTGTACTATGTTCTTCATCTCACATTGCTGCAGTCCTAACACTTGGGTAGAATCCCAAAGCAGAGGTAAGGGAGGATGGCTAAACTATAATGAAGCAGGAGCTGCCAAAATGCCCTGCAACACAGCAGTGGCAAAACCAGCCCTGGATTTAGAATAGAGAGGAAGGTGGTAATGCTTGGAGAAAGTATGCACTGAACTCCAAGTAGCTGCCTCCAAAATATCCTTAGTTGCCACCCCTTAGAAATGCTGTTGAAGTGGCAGTAGCCCTCGTGGAATGAGGCCTAATCCCAGCTGGAATCTCCTTGCCATGATGGGAGTAACAGAATGCAATGCAAAACCCAATCCACTTAGATATAGTTTGTTTTGACACAGGCTTGCCCTGAGAACTCAAAGCAAAAGAAACAAACAACTGCTGAGACTGCCTAAAATCCCTAGTCCTGCTTAAATAATAACGCAACTGCCTGTGTACATCTAAAGTGTGCAAAATCTTTTCCCCACTATTTTGGGGATCTGCATAAAAAGTAGGCAAATGAATAGTTTGGTTTAAAGCCACACTAGAAACCACCTTAGGCATAAATGAAGGATTAGTACGTAATGATACCCTATCCTTATGAAAAATCAAAAAAGGCTCAACCGCCATAAGGGCCTGCAATTCAGAAACCCTTCTTGCAGAAGTAATGGTCAACAAAAAAACAGTCTTCCATGACAAGTATTTCAATTCAGCAGTAGCCGCAGGCTCAAAAGGTTGTAGAGTAAGTTTCTCCAACACAAAATTGAGGTCCCAAGCAGGAGTAGGAGCTCTACGTGGTGGTCTTATATTCTTTGCCCCTCTAAGAAATTGCTTGAACAAAGGATGAGAAAACAATGGTGGGTCACAATCATAGTGAGCTGAAATTGCTGCAGCATGAATCTTAATGGAAGAGAAAGACAAACCTTTGTCCAATAACTCAGTAAGATATTGAAGAGCCACACTCAAATTAGGCTCAGAAACATCCAAATCCTTTGCTGCACTCCAAAATAAAAATCTCTTCCATTTTTCTGCATACACTTTACGTGTGCTAGGTCTTCTGGCTTCCATAATCACATTCAAAACTTGTTGAGGAAGTTGAGACCTGCTGTGGTTCAAAACAGAATATGCCAGGCTGTTAGATGAAGAGAGTGAAGCTTGACATTGAGTAGATGACCGTCCCTCTGAGACAAAAGGTGTGGAATTAAAGGTAAAGGCCATGGAGGCTTCCTTACCAGATTCCTCAGTAATGGGTACCAGTGTTGCCGAGGCCAATCTGGAGCTATCAAAATCATCCTTGGCTTGTCTTGTCTGACCTTTAGGAGTACCTTTGGGAGGAGAGGCAGAGGTGGAAAGGCATACACATGAAGATTTTCCCAACTGAACGAAAGAGCATCCACTTTCCAAGCTGTGTGATGAAACCTTTTCGTGCAAAACTTTGGCAGCTGGTGGTTTAGTGGAGAAGCGAACAGATCTATGTCTGGAGTTCCCCAGGACACTGTCAATTGTCGAAATACATGAAGATCCAGTTTCCACTCGTGGGGATCCATGATTTGCCTGCTTAACACATCTGCTAAGGAGTTCTGTGCTCCTGGCAGAAACCTTGCCTGTAGATTTAGCTGCAAGCTGAGTGCTGTCTCCCACAAAATCATTGCTTGCCTGCATAGAGGATAAGAATGTGTTCCCCCTTGCTTGTTGATGTACCACATGACAGTTGTGTTGTCTGTTAGAATCAACACCTGCCCTGGAAGAAGTAACTCCTTGAAAGCCATTAATGCAAACTGGACTGCTAACATCTCCTTCATGTTGATATGTAGATGCTGTAGTCTGGCAGGCCACTTGTCTTGTATCCACTTTCCATTCAGATGAGCTCCCCAAGCTATGTCTGAGGCATCTGTCGTTAGAATCTGACTCGCCTCTGGCCGGGTCACAGAGAGTCCCTTGTTTAGGTGACATTCCTGAGCCCACCACAAAAATTCCTTTTGAATGAAAGGTATTATTGGAATGACAGTGTCCAAATCCTGGCAGTGCTGTGTCCATACATTTTGAGATACCATTGCAGCTTCCTCATATGCAGTTTGGCATTGGGAAGCACCAGAATACAAGATGCCATGAACCCTAAGGCTTGAAGGACTGTCCTTGCAGTCAGCCCGGACTGAAGAGATAGTTGATGGAAGTAAAGGGAAAGATTCTTTTGTTTGTCCGGGGTTCAAAAGGCCATCTGGGCTGCTGTATTCAGTCTCACACCCAGAAAGCACATGTCTTGAGAGGGTACTAGACTGGACTTTATTTCGTTCACAGAATACCCCAGGCATCTTAGCACTGCTATCACATATTCCAGATGCTGAAGAAGCTCGTCCTTTTCTTGAGCCAGAATCAGACAATCGTCCAAGTAAGGATAGATTTGTATTCCTTTTAGCCTGAAGAAAGCTACAACTGGAGCCAGAACTTTTGTGAATACTCTGGGCGCAGTAGATAAGCCAAAGGGCAATGCAGAGAACTGATAATGGGAATCTCCAGCTCGGAAATGCAGATACTTCCTGCAACTGAGTCTGATAGGCACATGAAGGTAAGCCTCCTTGAGATCTAAAGCTACCATCCAGTGATCTTTGCCCAGCAGAGGTAAAAGCTGTTGTAACGTCAACATTTTGAACTTGGGAATGTCCAGATAAGTGTTGAGGATAGACAAATCCAAAATTGGTCTCCACGTGTTCCCCTTTTTTGGTACTAGGAACAGGCGAGAATAAAATCCTAGGCCCCTTTCTGGCACAGGAACCGGTTGAATGGCCCCAAGCTGGAGTAACAGAGAAATTTGCTTGTGAGCCTCTTTTCTTTGTATAGGAGGAATGTCTGGCATGCCTTTGAAAGGAGGCAAGGTATGGAAATAAAACCTGTAACCGTGGTGAACGATATCCAATACCCATCTGTCTTGGGTAATAACACTCCAATTTTCTTTGAAAAGTGCCAGCCTTCCTCCCAAAGGTGCTGCCAGACGAGAAGGCTCTGGCAGCTGAAAAGGCAAGTCATTGGGTCTGCTTACGAAAGGACTGACCCCTACCCTCACCAGAAGACTGGGCAGGCAAACTGCCTGTTCTAGGCCTAAAAGAACCTTAAGCTCTGCCCCTACCACGTCTAGATCTACCCCTAGACTGAGAATCATAAGAAGGATAAGTCCACCCCTTAGTAGGCCAATTTCTACTAAACTTTGGAGGCTGAACCTGCAAAAAATCTTTAACAGTCTGCATAGACTTAGCCTTGTCCTCCATTTTCTTTAAAACTGGTTACCCAGTGGCACCAAATAACACATCAGATTGTAAAGGAGCATCTAAAATCCTTGTCTTTACATGTTCAGCCAAATTCTGATCCCTCAGCCAGGCGTGCCTGCGAAGAACAGAACCAGTGGCTGCCACCCTCGAAGAGGCCTGTACAGCATCAAAACCACATTGCAAGGAATGCTTACCCACCTGTTCAGAAACATGAACTAAATCCTGCAACTCTTTACACTCAATACCTTCCGCCAGAGCATCTACCTTAGACTTCAATTGTGAAAGTAGATAATTTTGGTATTTCAACATGTGAAACTGGCAATTCAAAGCCCTCATGGCTAAAGTGGAAGTAGTATACACCTTCTTTCCCCATCTATCCAAAGCCCTTGCCTCTTTATCAGAAGGAACAGGATTTTTAACAACAGAAGCCTTAACACCTTTAGGGCCCTGAGAAACAGTTTCTGGGTCTGCCCTAGGACTCTTAAAAAGATACTTATGAGCTTCAGGCACCCTATAATACCTATCCGGTTTAACTGGGGCCGGAGGCAAAGAATCAGGGTTCAGGGAAGCCTCTGCAAAAACATCCTCTACCACATCCAGAACAGGAGGTATAGCTAAAGGCCTATGCTGGGGTAGAAACAAAATTCCCTAAGCCTTTTCCTGGAATCAGAGAAATCTTGACCTTCCCATTTAAAATGCTCCTCATGGAATGAAGAGTCTCTGAAAAGAAAAATCCTCAGGAGGAGAAGCCAAGGTGTAGAGTCATCAACATCAGAATCAGAATAAGGAGGATACCCCTGCAAGTCTTCAGCCCAAGACACAGAAGCCCTCCAACACTGCTCAAAACTCTCAAGCTCAGGTTCCACCCTAGGCCTCTTATCAGGTGGGGGCATAGAACCTCTAATCATAGTAATCAAATCTTCTGCCATTTTAAGCATATGTTTCTTAGGCAGAGACCCTGAAAAACTAGGGAGACCCCACTGAAGTTAACCCTGGCCTGCCTCTACAACCCTTGGAAACAGAACGCGAGGGCCTAACCACCTTAGGAAGCGAGGGCAGAACAGCTACCTGAGAAGCCCCTTCAGCCTGGCCTACCTCCTGAGAGGACACATCTTGTAACAGTAAAGTCTCTCCCTGAGAATCCAAAGGAACTTCTGGTAGAACCACCGGCTCCACCGAGCCCCCTAAAGAACCGGCGTCCGGGACAGACTGTTCTTCCACCCTAGGCTTCGCTGCTTTGTCCTTGCGCTTTTAGGCGAAGCGGCCGGAGCATCCGACGGCATGTTGTAATTACAACGCTTCCCAAAACTAACCTGGCACAATCTAATCTTCTCTTAATGGTGCGTTTGTTAAATCTAGCACAAGAGCGACAGCCAACAACGGCGTGCACAGGCCCGAAGCAAGGTATACACAAGGTATGGTAATCTCTATGAGGTAGCTGTTTCCCACAAGAAATACAGTTATTCACTTTTCTGACATCCGGTTAAATACTGAGGCAAGAAAAACCAAAATATTCCCAACGGGTACTTAGCCAACTTTGATTCGGTCTGAAACTCCGACTTCAGAAAATTTCAGAACGCCAACCTGCACTCGCAATACTGCTTCTGCATCGGACCATGCGGCAAAAAAGACTGAGGATATGACGTCGGTCATGCCCATTTGTACCCTGACGTCCTGATGTCAGACAAATGCGCCTTGACCGACGTCAGCCTTATACTTTGGTATTCGGGCCGACTGGGACAGCGGACTACCCAAGTGTTAGGACTGCAGCAATGTGAGATGAAGAACATGCAAATTAATTCTCAAACTGTCTCTGAGACCCAGTAATGACTGCACAGGTCTTTGAACTATGTAAAACAACTTGTAACTGTTCCTAGCCAAGTAACATGAAAGTATTACTGAGTCTTCGGTTTGAATTTCTTCACCTCCATAGGCAGCAGGTTTTGCACAACTAGCCACATCAAGTTGTTCACCAGCCCTTACTTTGGCAAATGCTTCTACTGACATTATATTATACTTAAAACCAGTGTCTACCTTGAGCTCAGTGGGTTTACTATGGATCACGACAGTACAAAATACTTCGCCTTTTGCTAATAAATCTACTGCATTAACCTTTTCACCAAACACTGATACACCATCTACATATAAAGTAGACTGCAAGCCTACACAATCAATTTGCTTTTTTAAGTGATTGATCTTTGCAACTGAGTGAGGGTTACTTGATTTGCAAAACTTTTGAAAATTATTATTTTTTTACACTTGTGACATTGTTGACCAAATGTTGAACATGTTTCTCTTCTAGATTCAAGGTTGGCACCACAATTATGACAGTTAACAATGAAGCTTGACTTAGGTTTTGCGGATTCACTCTTGTGCTGTACCGAGCATGCTCCTTTAACTGAACTAGTCTTAGAACTTACTGGAAAACCACGACTCTTCCCAAGAAACCCCATAGGAACTGTAGCTGCCATGTGCTCAGGCCTGTTTCTCCTTGCCACATGTTGCATGCTGTCTACATTTGCTCTGGAGCCTGCTGAAACTATGCTGTTATCACTAGCCAACATACTTGTGTGCCTTTCTGTAACTTCATGGATTTGACAAATCTCAATGGCTTTGCTTAACGTTAAATCTCTGTCACAAAGCAAAATCTTTCTCACAACAGCACTATTAATACCACACACAAGCCTGTCCTTTATCAACTCATCTTTTAAATCACCAAACATGCAGGTTTTGGCTTTGTTTCTCAAGTCAGTAATGTAAGCTGCAAATGTTTCTCCTGGTCTTTGGCCTCTTGTGTAAAACAAATGCCTCTCTAATGCAACATTGGTCTGGGGGTTGCACACTTCTCTGAATTTACTCTTCAAATACTCTGGGTCTTCTCTTGATTCAGCCTGAACAATATGGCAGTTTTCTCCTTCATACACTTGCTGGTGCATACACAAATGAATGCTCTCTCTATTAATGGCCTCTGACCCAGCTAGGTTTAGCAAAATGAATATCCTGGTGGTGCATCTTGATCTGAGTAAGCTGTTTGTATGAAAATATCATACTCTTGCTCAAATATTCTTAAATTCTCTGCAATATTCTGAACAAAGACAAGTGGACCTGGTCTGTGAAATACCTCTGTCAAATTAACATATTAGTGAAGGCTTTTGCAAGTATGCACGAACACATATACATGTATATATGCCAGAAATTTATGCCAGTACTTGTAACTATGCCCAATAGCACAATAAGCCTCTGAGTAATTCAACTCTGCGAAATACTCTGCAAAGTAAGTCTCCCGGGCACTATAATACTCTTGAAATTATTGTACCTTAAAAGTCACTTATCACCATTATAAGAAACATTTCTAAGTAACTGCACATTGTGAATAAACAGTACACAGCACTCAGACACTTTCAAAATGGCTGTAGGAATAAATGCAATAACACACACACACTACTTTTTTTTATACTTTGCGAATGCTAAACAAACTCTAGTTAGTTATTCAGAGCTTTTAGTTAATGCGAAATAGTAGTTTATGCCTTGTTTTTTATATGCTTATATGCCCTTTATTACACATGCTAGTTTTGCAATTCCAAGACAACTCTGAACCTCCTATAGGATTCCGGAGAAGGCTTTTCAGAGATAAAAGGTGCAGAAGCAATGATAAAGGCAGCATAAAAGAAATTAAAATTAAAAAAGGGCCAGAAATAAGTTAAAGGTAATGAAAACTTGTACAAATGATTATTTTATTAAAAAAGATAAAACGGAGCATTACAAGGGCACAGACTCGACTGAGTTGGACTGGATAGGGTCAATGGCAGTTCCAACAGGGACCACTGTACAGCTAGAGTCCACTGTAGAATACTCATGTGTAACCGGGCGCATGGGAGAAGAGTTATGGTTGCCGCCATCAAGTCTAAGGCCCTCAACACTGATTCCTCCGTTGGGAGATGAGAGTGGTAGATCAGAGAGACATGCATCCTCAGGTTTTGAACTCTCTCCGAGGTCAGGAAGATTTTGCACTGAAGAGTATCTATCCTGGCACCAATGTAGTCCATCATCTGTACAGGATCTAGGCGAGATTTGGATGTGTTGATTTTGATCCCCAAGAAGAGCCCTGAGTGTCTTGGGAATACTGTGACTTTCAGAACCGCATCTTCTTTTGCCCTATCTAGTTCTGAGAAAAGGACCTTTGAGGGTTAGAAAAGCAGATCCCGATGGCAGACCGTGTCTTCCCATCCTTCTCACTCTGGACTAATCTCTCTGACTGTCTTACCAAAGAGTGGAGAGCCATTATAAGGGGCATTGGCAAAGGACATCTTGAAGTGTTCTGAAAATTGACAAAACCTGAGCCAGGCGTTGCGCCTTATGGACACACTGGACACAGCCACCCTAGCCGCTCCTTCCATAGCATGTGAAAGGAGTCACATGGACGTGTTAGATACTGCTTTTAAAGTGGCCATCCTCGCGGAGAACGAAGCCTTGCCCTACTGCGACATGGACTTGGGGGAGACTCCTCCAGCTCCTTTACCAGGTCGCGTTGGAGTCTGGTGACATAGGCCAGGTAGTTGAGCACCCTAATCGAAAAGGTAGCTGAAGCATAAACCTGCTTCCCTGGGCGGTCCATCCTCCGTGACTCTTGGTCAGGAGGATGGACCGATGAACTCTCCTAAGCAATTTCCTTCTTAATGACTTGCTACTACCACCATGGCGTCTATGGGGGAGCTCTTGTTCCATGCTGGTCTGTCTATGGGTGGGCTTAAGATCTTATCCGGTCTTTTTGGAATCAGTTCCATGGTGTCCGGTTGCTTCCATGCCCGCAAGGTGACCGGATCCACGGGAAGGGACACCCAGGACGTAGATTGGCCCGTGCCAAAAGCCTCCAGGAACATGGACTCATCAGAAGAGCGTTTGGAGGCAGACCAACCTCCCAGTTGGCGCAGGATTTCCATGATGTCTCCAAAGGAGACATCCTCGGGAGGTGACGTAGGGGAACCTTCTCCATCATCCAAGTCAGTGTCCTCTGTGAAGGACTCTGAGGCATCCAAGTGCCTCCTCTTGCACGTAAGCTTGCGAGGTACCTCTCCAGTGGGGCTCTCGGGGGAGCTTGCAAGCCACTTGCTCCTTGGGGGGAACAGTCTGGGGCTCTTCAAGCATGGGCTGTCCCTCTGGTAAAACGATGGGGACTGTAGACAGAGCAGAGGGGGTCTGGGTGGAGTCCGAGGGGGCAATCAGGGGTCTTGATCCAGCAGAGAGAACCCTTTCTACCATGTCGAACGCCAAAGGAGAGCGAACCTCCTGAGAAACCAATAAGGGAGCCCAGTCTCCCCGGGTCCGATGAGAGAATCGGAACAGGGCCAGGGGTGGACGGAGCTGTGAGGGAGGGAACCTGGCCCGACAAAGTTGTAGGCAAAGAAAAAGGTTCCACTCCCTCTGATCCAACACTCAAGCTCCGGATCCGAGCTGGTCGGATCCAATACGCTCCAGGCAGCTGTCGGAGTTGAGGAAGCAGGTACCGTTCAGCACCAACCCCCCCTGACCAAAGCCAACCCCGGATCCGAATGCTCCGAACCTGAAGGTCAGATTGGAGAAGGAGATACAGGCTGGAAAAAAGGAAGTGACCTCTCCCATCCTGAGGGAGGGGGGCTGGCAAGACCCTCATCTGGATCTGGGTACGGATAAACCTCATCATTTTATCCAGATCCATGTCCGACAAGGACCGGGTGGACCTCGATGAGGCCACGGACTCCGACCTGGTGGGTTAGGGCACCGAGGCCCAAGAAGCTGAAAGTGTGTCCTCCTGTTCCGGGGAGAACCCCAGAGATTGGAGCCAAGGGGAGTCACGGATCCATGACATTTTTGCAGGTGAAGTGAGGTCTGGAGACCTCTTTCTCTTTTCCCTCACCTTCAACTCTCTCTCTCTTTATACCCCTTTTCTGCTAAGCTACCACAGGCTTTGGTAGAGGAGGTTGAGTCCCAGCCTGGGAGGGAGGAGAAGCCAGAGGAAGGAGAGGCGGCCACAGCAGCCACTGTGACCGAAGCCGGAGATGAGGAAACAGATTCTGAAGGGGGAAGAAGGCCTTTGAGGGCCAACTTGGCCTTCCTATCTTTAATGCCGCGGGGGTTGAAGCCCGTGCATATGCTGCAGTCCACACTCAGATGGGCCACGCTCAAGCACAAAACACACAGAATGTGGCCATCCGCTGGGGATAATTTATGGCCACACACAGTGCAATGCTTGAAAACAAGCTTTTCAGCCATACTGCGTCAGTAGAAAGAGAACTTAAGAAAAAAAAAGTTTCTTTCTAATTGGCACACACAAACCCACTCACCACACTCGTACACAGAAAACACTGAGGGGGGAGGGAAAGCACAATCTACACAACAATACAAACTACTCTATCTTAAAATTCTACAACTTCACGCACCAAGTGAGGGGAGGAGAAAGGGGACCTATACTAACACTAACAAATTTTTGAAGAAAAAAGACACTAAAAAAGATTTTACCCACTTGACTAAGTTGGAGCTCAAGAGATCGCTATGCATAAGCTATTCGTGGCAAATGAGATCTGGGGATGGAAGGCAGTGGAGGTGTATTATGGGTAAGGGGAGGAGTTTAGAGCTCAGAGCTGATGCTAGTAAAAGTTGCCGGCTCGGATCCGATACGGATCTGTAACCCACAGGTTGAAGACCAAATGAAGTAAGACTACTTCAGATCAAGCACAAGAAAAGAGATTAAATGGGCAGAACGAATATAATAAAGGGCAAAAGGGCATATTAAGCTTAAAGAAAGCAAAGCGACTGCATGTTTTGTGGCAAATTAGTGTTTAAGCATAAACAGTTATTTCGCATTAAATAAAGTTCTGCATAGCATAACTAGAGTTATTTGAAGCATCGCAAAAAGTGTGTAAAAGTGCTTACAGTGCATGTTTATTACTGTGCCTTTATTCCAAACAGTTTATTGTGTGCAAAGTGCGACTATTTTGTGAAGTGCAGTCAATATACAGCCATTTCGAAAAGCTGGGTGTATCTACTCGTAAGGGGCTGTCATTAGAGTTTCTTGCACTGTAAAGAATTACTTAGCAAAGTACAGCCATTTTGGAAGTGTTTCAGTGTGCTGTCTACTGTTTATTCACAATGTGCAGTTACTTAGAAATGTTTCTCACTCTGAGCTTCTTCTGCTGCCCAGTTTACTTGCAATGTGCAGTTACTTTAAAATGTTTCTTAAACCAATAAGAGGTGATTTCTCAAGTACAATCATTTCAAGAGTATTACAGTGCCAGGGAAATTTATTTCGTAAAGTATTTCAGAGTTCAATTACTCAAAGACTTATTGTGCGATTGGGTATAGTTACAAGTACTGGCATCAATTTCTGTCATAATATGTGTGTGTGTGTGTGTGTGTGTGTGTGTGTGTGTGTGTGTGTGTGTGTGTGTGTGTGTTCGTGCAGTTACAAGTGGAGTTGGATTGCATTGTGTTTTACTATAAGTTGCTGGCATGGCAGATGGATTTCAAAAACCATCACCACTTGTATTTGATCAGAATATTGCAGAAAATTGGAGAATATTTGAGCAAGAGTATATTTTCATACAAGCAGCTTACTCAGATAAAGATGCACGCACCAGGGCATTCATTTTGCTAAGCCTAGCTGGGTCGGAGGTCACTGATAGACAGCATTCATTTGTGTATGCACCAGCAGTGTGTGAAGGTGAAAATAGTCATACTGTTGTTCAGGCTGAATCAAGAGAAGATCCTGAGTGTTTGAAGTGTAAATTCAGAGAAATGTGTAACACACCCCAGACCAATGTTACATTAGAGAGGCATTTGTTTTACACAAGAGACCAATGTCCAGGTGAAACATTTGCAGCTTACATGACTTGAGAAACAAAGCTAAAGCTTGTATATGTTTGGTGATTTAAAAGATGAATTAATAATGGACAGACTTGTATGTGGTATTAACAGTGCTGCTGTGAGGAAAGATTTTGCTTAGTGACAGACTTAACGTTGAGCAAAGCTATTGAAATTTGTCAAATCCATGAAGTTACAGAAAGGCTCACAAGTATGCTTGCAAGTGACGAGCATGGTTTCAACGGGCTCCAGAGTAAATATAGAAAGCATGTAACAGGTGGCAAGCAGAAACAAATCTAGGCAAGTGACACCTACTACCCCTGCAGGCTCCCCAGGGAAAACCCAGTTTTCTCTAGCAAGTTCTAAGACTAGTTCAGTTAAAGGAGCATGCTCAATGCAGAACACTGCTCAGTACAGCAGAAGGGTGAATCAGCAAAACCCAAGTCAAGATTTACTGTTAACTGTCGAAATTGTGGTGCCAACCATGAGCCTAAAAGAGGAAAGTGTTCAGCATTTGGTCAGCAATGTCACAAATGTACAAAATTGAATTATTTTTAAAGGTTTTGCAAGTCAATAAACCTCGCTCAGTTACAAAGAAAGATTTTTATACATAGATGGTGCATCAGTAATTGGTGAAAGGATAAATGCATTTGATTTATTAGCAAAGGGCGAAGTGTTGTGTACTGTCCGGATCCATGTTGAACCCATCGAGCTCAAAGTAAACACTGGTTCAAAGTGCAATGTTATGTGAGCAGAAACATTTGCTAAAGCAAGAGCTGGCGAACAACTTAATGGGGCTAGTTGTGCACAACTTATTGCATATGGAGGTGAAGAAATTCAAACTCAAGGCTCGGTGCTTTCATGTTATTTGGCCGGGAACAGTTACAAGTTGTTTTACATAGTTTGAAGACTTGTGAAATCATTATTAGGTCGCAGAGATAGTTTGAGAATGGACTTGCTTTCCTTTACTAAAGAAGTTCATTATATAAGCACACCCCAGTTCCAGCTTCAGTGATGCTATTTTCTCAGAATATGCTGTTTTCATTGACAAGCTAGGTAAGATTCCAGTTGTATGTCCTGTGAAGTTAGACCCAGAGGGTCAATCCAGTGGTCAGATCGGCAAGAAAAATTCCAACAGCGATGCAGAACAAAGTTAAAGCTTAGATGGATAAAATGGTGCAACAAGGTGCAATTTTGTCCACTTACAGAACCAACTGAATGGGTATCGTCTATGATAGCAACTCACAAAAACGGCTCAGAAGAAATCAGAATATGCATCGACCCAAGAGACTTGAATAAGACATCAAAAACACTTCATCATCCTATGTGAACAGTCGAAGACGTTGCAGCCCTAATATCGAATGCCACTGTATTTGCCATCTTGGAAACAGAGAGTTCATTTTGGCAATTAATATTTGTTAGCAAATCTCACTACTGACTACATTCAGTACCGCATTCGGAAGATGTAGATTTCTCAGGATGCCATTTGGAATAAATTCTGCAAGTGACATCTTCTAGCGTGCAATGGAACAGATCTTTTCAGGTTATCCCTGTGCCATAATAGTAGATGATTTGTTGGTTGGAGGCAATGGTGAAGTAGAGCATGACAGAAACCTCAAGAAAATTCTAGACAGAGCACGTGAAGTGAACTTAAAGCTCAATCCTCTAAAGTGCAAATTCAGACTGCCAGAAGTCACACATGCAAGTCATTTGTATACTAGTACTGTGTTACAACTAGACCCATCTAAGCAAGCAGCTATTCTTGAGATGCCTGCTCCAGGTAATGTTCAAGCTCTACAGCGTTTTCTTGGTATGGTTAACTATTTGGGCAAGTTCATGCCCAATTTCAGTAAACTGACAGCACTTTTAAGAGAGTCTATGTGCAAATAAGTTGTAAGGTCATAGCTAAAACAGCACCAGAGAGCATTTGATGATCTTAAGCAGAAAATTGCCAAACCACCTACACACTAAGTTACTATGATGTCAATACACTAGTTACTCTTTCCTGCGACACCTCAAAGTTTAGTCTTGGTGCAGCTCTTCTTCAAGAGGGTAGACCAGTAGCCTATGCAAACAGAAATGTAATATGCTCAGATCGAGAAGGAACTTTTGGCAATTGTGTTTGCATGTTCCAAGTTTCATGATTATATGTATGGTCGAGATATCCAGGTTGAAATTGATCATCAACCTCTAGTTATTATCTTAAAGAAGCCTATGCATTCCGCTCCAGCAAGATTACAAAAAATGATACTCAAATTACAGAAGTACAACTTCAAAATGGTCTATACAAATCCAGACTTCTTTATCTGGCTGATACGTTATCCAGATCACCCAGAAATACAACAGAACAGCTTGACGTATAAAATTTTGACTTCGATGTCATGGAAGTGCGTAATTTTTCAACAAGATTTGATGAGCTGAGAAAGCATACAAAGACCGTTCCTGTTTTGAAAAAGCTCAATCACTACATCCAGGTACGATGGCCGTCAAAGCAACCTAGTGTACCACCAGAAGTACAAACTTATTTTCCTTACAGAGGTGAGATGTTGATGAAGATGACATTATTTTCAAAGGTCCTAAAGTTGTTGTTCCTGCTTCCTTACAAAGTGAATATATCCAGATTTTACACCGTGGTCACCCAGGGTCCTAATCGACCAAAAGAAGGGTAAGAGGACTAGTATGTTGGCTGTCTTTAGCAAAAGGCATTGACAAAGTACTTTCATCTTGTTCAGTATGCAATAGTACTAGACCACATCTGTAAAAAGAGCCACTTCAGCTAAGTCAAGGTCCTGAACTTCCTTGGTCAACAGTAGCCACTGACATATATCAGCATTACTTAGTGTTGGGTCGACTCTTATTTGAACTGGTTTGAGATTGATTTGTTGCCTAATCTAACATCTACTACTGTTATTACTATGCTGAAGTTATTTCTCAGTCCAGTGAAGTCAACATAAGCTTATATCGGACAATGGTATGCAATTTACCAGTCAATTGTTTCAGAGATTTGCAAGAGAATGGGACTTTGTACATGTTACTAGTAGTCCTGAACACCCACAGTCAAATGGTCTAGCTGAACGTGCAGTACAGAGTGCAAAGCAATTACTAGAGAAGTCAAAGCATGACAAATACAGACATCTTTTTGAATTTACTCAATCTCAGAAACATACCCTGTGACGATACACTTGGCTCACCTGCTCAAAGACTTCTATCTATGCAAACCACAGCAACCCTGCCTATCAGTTCTAGTTCATTAAGGCCTAAAGCTAAGAACAGAGCAATCAAAGCCCAACTACTCAGAAAATGTTCTTTCCAGAAGTCATTATAAGATGAGCACATTTCTTTGTTCACTGAAAAAAGGAGACACAGTGAGGATACAAACGGCGAAAGGTTTCGACCGGTTTGGTCAAGTAAGAGGTATATGTGATAAGCTGAGATCCTATTTTGGGAAATCTGAGGGCTTGGAGTACAGGAGATATCACAGACATCTTCCTGTATCAGAACCGATATCACAGCATTGTTCCTGTGATACAGACTCAATCTCAGAGCAATCTAGGCAATGTTCCTATTGCAGAATGTGTCTTGACTCCAATTTCTGTTCCTGATGATGTTCTTGATGTCCCTAAGGTTGAACATTCAGCACAGACAGTTCCAGTTGCTAAACCTGATTCCAAGTTTTATGTCATACAATTTGGTCAGATCTCTAGAACTAGTGTGAAATACGCAGCAACCTGGACATGATTGTCTATATGTATTTAGTTTTGTATAATTGCATGTCAGAGAATTATCTTGTATTTACTTCATGCCAATCAATGTCGTCAATGAAGTATGATTCATTTCTCAAAAAGGGAGGATGTAGAATGTGTGTGTTGAACCTTTAAGAAGCATTTCCAAGGACTGAACGTGCATATAAATAGCAAGCATGTGCTAGCTTCAGTGCTATTTGAGAGTGCAGCTAGAGAGTGAACATGTATGAGAGAGAGTCATTATGTTTATAAGTTTATCTAAGTTAAAGTTATTTGCCCCATTTCCTGATGTATTTGTACATAAGAAAGCTGCTTGAATATAACCCATGCATGTTTATCTATTCCATCCTGACAAGACAAGTGAGATGAATGACATTTAGTATGGGAAGAAGCCCAAGTAGCTACTGCACATATATCATCCATGGAGGCTCTAAATTGGAATACTGCTTCTTTTTGACATAAAGGAAATGCAATCCTTGAGCCATCTGGCTAAAGTAACCTTGCTAACAGATTTACCAAAATCAGTATTTGAAAAGGACACAAAGTTGGTCAGATTTTCTGATGTCTTTAGTTCTGTGAAGATAAAAGCAGAATGGTCTATGAACATTTAGCAAATGTAAAAGGTGTTCACCTCTGTTCGAAAAGTTTGAAAAGAATACTGGTAAATTAACTGACTCATTTATATTAGACTTTAGGTAGAAAGGGGGAGGGGGTGTTCATAAGGAAACTCTGTCTTTGTGAAAAATCTGGTAAGGTGGTTTACATAAGGCCTGAATTTCTGAAATTAGTCTTGTAGAGGTCATTGCTGTCAAAAATATTTCCATGACAAGTACTTTAGATCAGTCTCCAGATGGTTCACAAGGAGACTATACAATGGTTTGCAACACTAAGTTTAGGTCCCAAGCAGGAGTAGGATCTTTGAAAGGGGGTTTCAGCAAGAGTGTCCCTTTTAGGAATGATTTACAAAGTCTATGAGACGCCAAGTAACAGTCTCCCAAACCATCATGGAAATTTGAGATTGCTACTAATTGTATCCTGATGGTAGAAGGAGAAAGCTCCTGCACTGAAAAGAGAGGCTAAGAAGTCTGCAATATTTTCAACAGAAGCAGAGAAGGAATCAATATCCCTTTCACGTGCCCAGATTGTAAATCTCTTCCATTTACTAGTATAAAGCTTCCAGGTGGGAGGCTTATGAGAAGCTAAAAGAATGTGGTGTACTGGGGAAGAAAAATTAAGGCACCTGGCAACTAATGGAATTGGAGGAACCATGCTGTGAGCTTGAGGTTCATAATATCTGGATGACCTAGTTCATCTGGATGAGACACAAGATCTGGAGGTGGATCCAGAATCCATTGCCGAATCAGATAAGGCCAAAGAAAAGGGAACCAGATCTGCAGAGGCCAAAATGGGGCAATGATGATTACTTTGCTCTTCAACTTGAGTGCTTTCTGTGAGAATTTTGGGATTAGAAGTATTGTGGGATAAGACATATAGGAGTCTGGAGGGCCAAATGTGGAGAAGAGCGTCTCTTGGTGACTTAAGGGAAAATAGTTGCTGCACTCGTTTAGGGGAGAGGCGAACAGACTGCATCAAGATTGGACCTACTGGCGGAAAATCTCTTCTGCCACTGCTGGATTGAGAGACCACTTGTGAGACTGTAGGATACATCCACTCAGTTTGTCTGCTATCACACTGGAACTCCCTGGAATCTGCATTGCTATCAGAAAGCGGTTTGAATAAATTTCACACTGCCACACTCAGAGCTTCTCGACAAAGGGGGTAAGACTTGTTTCCTCCCTGTCTGTTGATGTACCAACTACTGACATGTTGCCCATTTGAAATGTAATTGTTCCCAGAGGAAGAGCTGACCGAAAGGATTGCATTGCTAAAAGCACAGCTCTTCAGTCCAGAACACTGATGTGTAAGGTGGCCTCTAAGGGAGACCAAGAGCCTTGGACAGTCTTGCCCAGAAAATGCCCCCACCCAGAAGGCATATATGGTCACTATTGCCTGGGGCTCTGGAAGAATGGAGGGGCAGCCCAGGAAAGTTTGTTTGGAATGAATCCACCAAGCTAGTCCTTCCTGCATCAACTGGTGATGATAATCTCATCCAACATGGGTTGATACAGCATGGACCATTAAGATGCTAGTAGCCACTGTAAAATTCTCATGTGAAATCTGGCTAAGGGAACTAAAGTTATTGTTGCTGCCATCGAACCTAGAGCCTGTAAGACTAGTCAAGTGGGAAAGTACAGTTGTGTACCTACCATAAATGTAGATGTTAGAGTGTATTCACTGTTGCAGTCATTACACTTGGGTTATCCTGCTGGCAAGCTACCTGCAGCCTGCCTGAATTCCAAAGTCCTGGTCCGACGTTGGTTGCTGTCGCCTCTTCCCTGACGTCAGTGCACCAGGGGTATATAAGATGCAGCCGACGCCATTTTCTTCAGTTTTTCTTGCCCCAGATGTCAGGTGCCCCCAAGAAGGTAGGCAATACATAATGTTTATAAAAACATACAGTAAAATAAAAACAATACCTTCATCTACAAGCAAATACACCACATAGGTTGTATACGATAGAGAAGTATAGATAAGTCCCAGCAAAGAAGGGGGGATGGAGGGTGGCCAACATGGACTGCAACAGTGAATGCACTTGAACATCCACATTTATGGTAGGTACACAACTGTACTAAGTTCATCGTGTTTCACTGTTGCAGTCATTACACTTGGGTTGAATCCCAAAGCTGAGGTAGGGCGGCTGGGTCTAAATAGGATTAGGAGTGGCTATGAGGCCCTGCAGAACTGCAGTGGCAAAGCCTGCTCTGGATTTAGAGTAAAGAGGTAAGTGATAATGCTTGGTAAAAGTGTGCACGCCTCCAAAATTTCCTTGGTTGGTACTCCTCTGAGAAAGGCTGCTGAAGTGGCTGCTGCCCTGGTAGAATGTGCCCTAATATTCTTAGGCACTGACTTGCCATGCTGTGCATAGCAGAAACAAATGCAGTGTCCTATCCATTTTGAAATAGTCTGCTTTGAGATCGCCTTTCCTTGTGATCCTGCAGCATATGCTACAAACAGTTGCTCAGTTTTTCTGAAAGCTTTTGTTTTGTCCAAGTAGAAGCGTAGCTGCCTGTGTATGCCCAAAGAGTGCAGAAGTCTCTCCCCTTTATTCTGGGGATTTGGATAAAATGTTGGCAAATGAATGGTTTGGTTAAGAGCCACACTGGATACTACCTTTGGCATAAAAGTTGGGTTTGTCCTTAGAGAAACCCTGTCCGGATGAAAAATGATAAAAGGTTCCACTGCCATTAATGCCTGTAACTCTTGAGACTCTTCTTGCTGAAGTTATTGCTAGGAGCAGAGTAGTTTTCCATGATAAGAATTTTATGTCAGCTGTAGTGGCTGGCTCCAAAGGAGGCAGTGTGAGTTTTTCCAAGACAAAGTTGAGGTCCCATGTAGGTATTGGCGCTCTCTGTGGGGGTCTTATGTTTCTTGCCCCTCTGAGGTACTGTCTAAGCAGTGGATGTGGGAAAATAGGTGGTTCCATATTGTAATGAGCTGAAATGGCAGAGGCATGGATCTTAATTGATGAGAAGGATAGGCCTTTGTCCAGCATCTCAGTTAGGTATTGTAAAATCTGAGGAATATTTGGAACAAGTGGTTCAAGTCCTTGTGCCTGGTTCCAAGCACAGGATCTCTTCCATTTTTCTGCATAAGATTTCCTGGTGCTGGGCCTCCTGGCTTCCAAAATGACCTCCATAACAGCTTTAGAGAGAGGTGTGTTCTGAGTGGCTATATTATTTGCCATGCAGCCAGATTTAAGGTTCTGAGTTGGCTGTGCAGAATCTGATAGTTTTGTTGAGTCAGAAGATGAGGAATTTGAGGTAAAGTCCAGGCTGGGTCTTGAGACAAGCTCTTTAGGATTGGATACCAGTGCTGGCGTGGCCAGACTGGGGCAATCAGAATCATTTTTGGCTTCTCTTGTCTGACTTTTAGGAGTACCTTGAGAAGGAGAGGCAGTGGTGGGAAGGCATAAACTGTTAGGGTTTTCCAGCTGAATGACAGAGCATCCCTTTTCCATGCTTGTGAGTGATAAATCCTTGTGCAGAATCTCTGTAGTTGGCAGTTGTGAGGGGAGGCAAAAAGATCTATGTGTGGGCATCCCCATTTCCTTGTTATCATGCTGAAGACCTGTGGATCTAGTTTCCACTCGTGAGGGTCCATGAGGCTTCTGCTTAGTTCGTCTGCCAGAGTATTTTTCTTTCCTGGCAGGAATTGTGCCTGCAGATGTACTTGATAGGTCAGTGCTGTGTTCCACAAAGTCATGGCTTGCCTGCAGAGGGGGTAGGAATGTGTGCCCCCTTGCTTGTTTATGTACCACATAACTGTAGTATTGTCCATCTTTAGCAATAGTTGTCCTGGATGTAGTAGATCCTTGAAGGCTGTCAGGGCATTCTGTACAGCTAGCATCTCTTTTTGATTGATATGAAGATGCATTTGATCCGCGGGCCACGTGCCCTGAATACATTTTCCTGCCATGTATGCCCCCCAGGCATAATCCGATGCATCTGTTGTTAGTGTCTGCTTGGCTGTGGGTAAAGTGAAAGGCTGTCCCTTGTGGTGACAGGCCAGTACCCACCATCGAAACTCCTGTTGCAGGCAGGGAATAAGAATTATTGTTTCCAGGCTGTGGCAATGTTGAGTCCAAACACTTTTTAAATACCATTGTAGCTTCCTCATATGCAGTCTTGCATATGGAATTAGCAGGATGCAGGATGCCATGAAGCCCAAAGCCTGCAGAATGTTTCTTGCAGGTAGCTGGGGCTTTGTTGCCATCATTTGAAAGTAATGAGTCAGTTGCCTTTGCTTGTCTGGCGTGAGATAAGCCATCGGGGCAGTTATATTTAAGCTTGCACCCAGGAATATTATCTCTTGAGAGAGCACTAGTTTTGATTTCTTTTCGTTTACTGTGTACCCTAGGCAAATTAGTAATCTCTTTACAAACGCCAAATGCTTTAGAAGAATGTCCTTGCTCTCTGCTTGAATAAGGCAGTCATCCAAGTAGGGATATATCTGAATTCCTTTTTGTCTGCAAAATGCAATTACTGGTGCCAGGCATTTTATGAAGACCCTGGGCGCAGTAGATAAGCCAAAGGGCAGTGCAGAGAATTGGTAATGCATTGAACCAGCTATAAATCTAAGGTATCTTCTGCAAGTTTGTCTGATAGGGACAGGCAGGTATGCCTCTTTGAGGTCCAAAGTAACTAGCCAAGCCTTCTTGCCCAGCATGGGTAGAAGTTGCTGCAGTGTCAACATTTTGAATTTTGGAACATTCAGGAAAGTATTTAGAGTAGACAGGTCCAGTATTGGTCTCCAAGCGTTGTCCTTTCTGGGTACCAAGAAAAGTCTTGAGTAAAATCCTTGCCCCTGCTCTTCCTGTGGTACTTTTTGAATAGCCCTCATGTCCATGAGAGCAGAAATTTGTTTTTGTGCCTCTGCCCATTGATTGTGTGGCAGGGTCTGGCATACCTTTTGGCCTTGGTAGGGTGTGAAAGTGGAACCTGTAACCCTGAGAAACAATATTCAGTACCCATTTGTCCTGGGTGATCATGTGCCAATTTTGTGAGTAAAGTGCTAGTTTCCCCCCTAAGGGTGCTGCCAAAAGGTAAGTGCTTGGCATAGGCAGAGGAAAGTCATTGGGACGGTTTCCTATAAGGTTAATTGTCTTCTCCGCCTTTAGGGGCTGAAGCACCCCACTGCTTAGGTCTGTATGAGCCTTGGGGCTGAGATCTGCCTCTTGGACTTCTGTAGCTGCCTCTTTGTGGCCTGTCTGAAACTGGAAAGGACCAATTTTTTGAAGGCCAGTTCCTGCTAAATCTGGGTGGCTGAACTTGTAGAAATCCTTTACTGTCTGCATTGATTTTGCTTTATCCTCCATTTTCTTTAACACCTCTTCTGCCTTAACACCAAACAAAGTATCATGCTGTAATGGAGCATCCAGTAATTTTGCTTTAACATGATCAGGTAAACTTTGTTCTTTTAACCAAGCATGCCTTCGAATGACAGAACCTGTAACTGCGGCTCTGCAAGAAGCCTCTAATGAATCAAAACCACATTGCAAAGTATGCTTTCCCACTTGTTCGCTGCATGCAATAAATCCTGCATTTCCTTATTTTCAGGACATTCTGAGCTTGTAAGCATTTTCTGTTTTAAGCAAAGACATTAGGTATTGTTGATATTTAAACATGTGAAACTGGCAGTTTAAAGCCCTTACAGCTAAAGTAGCAGAGGTGTAAACTTTTTCCCCCATCTGTCCAGTGCTCTAGAATCCCTATCAGAGGGAACAGGTTTTTTTTGCAGTGGAAGCCTTGACCCCTTTGGGACCCTGAAAAATTGTTTCTGGGTCAGCAGCAGGGTTTTTATAAAGACATTTATGAGAATCTGGGACCCTGTAGTACCCATTTGGCTTGACTGGTGCAGGGGGTAAAGAATCAGGAGACAAACTGGATTCAGAAAAAACATCAATAATATCTAGTACAGGGGGGATAGCAAGGGGCCTGTGCTGAGGCAGTAACAGAAAGTCTCTGAGCCTTTTCTTGGATTCTGAATAATCCTGGCTCTCCCAATGGAAATCCTCCCTCATGGTGTGCAAGGTTTCCCCAAAAGAGTAATCATCAGGAGGAGAGGCTGAAGGGATAGATTCTTCAGCGTCAGAATCCTCATAGGGAGGAAGAGAATATCCCTGCTCTGAAGAGGAATCAGAGGAAATAGAAACCTGGTCAGAAGAGTCATAATCAGTATCTTGCCTAGGCCTTTTATCAGGAGGGGGATGGGAACCCCTGATCAAAGTAATTAGGTCCTCGGCCATTTTAAGCATCTGTTTCTTAGGCATGGATGACTGTCCAGGAGAATGCTGTACTTGTTTCTTTGTCTTTAATGGTGTTTTAGACTTTGCCTTGGCTGTTGAAGTGGTCTTGACAGTAAGCTGTGTAGGTCTGAAAACACTCTCAGAAGCCGATGCCTGCTCAGCGGCTCCGGACCCATCTGAGGGAATAGTTTCCGTAGGCCCAATACCTTGAGTTTCAAGAGGCCTAGTTGTCTCCATGTGGGAGTCGGAGGTGGCTTGTGGCTCTGAGGTAGCGGGTGTCAGGGGCTGCGAAAGCACCTCACTGAGAACCGGCGACTGGCCTAGAAGAGGCTTCGTCGTCGGTTTTAGACCTCGGATGCCTGTCCTTTTCTTTGTCTTTGCGCTTTTTATGAACTCCGGCCGTTGGCTGTTCCGACGGCATTATATAGTTAAACTTTCGGCCAAAGTAATGTAAAGCAAAATCAAACCAACGCTTAATAGTGCGTTGGTTGAATCTAGCACAAAACCGACAACTAGCAACGTCGTGGTCAGGGCCTAGGCAAGGAATACAGAAAGAGTGAAAATCCTTATGAGGTATTTGCTTCCCACAAGAAATACAATTGTTAACTTTTACTGACATCGGTCTGGAGCAAGAAAAAGTTTCCCCAATGGGGTACTTAGCTTTATTGAAGACTTTGGATCTGAAATTCAATTTAGAAAATCTCAGGAGTCGGCCGACCAGCACTTGCGAACTGCTTTTGCTTTGGGCACCGCGCAGCAAGAAAGATGGAAAAAAATGGCATCGTCTGCATCTTATATACCCCTGGCGCACTGACGTCAGGGAAGAGGCGACAGCAAACGACGCCAGACCAGGACTTTGGAATTCAGGCCGGCTGCGGGTAGCCTGCCAGCAGAATAACCCAAGTGTAATGACTGCAACATTGAAACACGATGAACATCTTACTTTCTGTGAATTATCTTCTGAACCGGAGTCATAATTTTTGAAGTCTTGCTGGAGGAAGGGTTGCTACAGTTGATGTTGTATCTGAGTTGGAGTCAGTTGAGATTTGGCATTATTTATAATTATTCCTAGGTACACACAGGTCTTGAGAATGTAATCCCTTTCCTCCATCAATCGATGGCTGGTCAGAGCGGTAATGAGACAGTCGTACAAGGATGGAAACACCCAGAATCCCTGCAGTCTCAGGTGAGCTGCTACTACTGTCATACAATTGGTGAACACCCTGGGGGCTGTGGTGAGGCCACAGGTCAGTGCTCTGAATTGGTAATGACTAGCTCCCAGCTGGAAGCAGAAGAATTTCTTGGAGCATCTGCCCATTTCTATATGGTAGTATGCATCCTGAAGATCTACTGAACACATCGTCGTCCTTTCCTAGGAATGGAAGAATGGACTTACAGTGCCCATCTGGAATTTCGTTAGTCAAACAAATTTGTTCAGCACGCTGAGATCCAAAATTGGTGTTCAGTTCCCTGCCTTTCTTGGCACTAAAAAGAATCTTGACTAAACTCTGGATCCTTTCTGGTCTGGTGGGACTTCCTGGATAACTCTTGTCTAGCAGTTTTTGAATTTCTAGAACTGCTGGTTCACTAACTGGGTGGAACATCGGGGATTTTTTTGCAAATGGGGGAAGGATTGGAAAAGGGTATGGTGTAAACTCTGGATATGATCCATTGCACCCAAGAATCTGTCAATATTTTGCCAGGCGCTTTGGTGCAAAGATAAGCCTCCCTTGACTGCCTCCAGAGGAAGACAATTGGGCTTCCTTTCAGGAACACTGAAAGGGCGTATCTGGAAAGGAGTACTTAAAGGCCTGATTCTGTGGACCAACTCTCCTGCATGGAAGAGTCTTCCATTGTAGTTCCCCTCTCTGCCCCTGGGAGAACTGGTACCATGTATGCCTTGCAAAGGCCCTTGGGATTTTCTGAACCACATTTTTCCACCGCTCCTCTGACTTCTGGAAGAGGATCTTTGGGGAATGGAAAAAATGTAGTCCCACTACAGAGAGGGTCTTAACATCTTTTTCACACCTGGATGACATCTCTAACTTTTCAGCCAAAAAGAAGAGCACTGATGAATGATGGTTCCCCAAAGTCACAAAGCCGTATCCAGGCATGTCTCCTTATGGTTATGAGAGAAAACACTATACCGGGTACCACACAATAATGTCTTTATTTAAACAAAATAAAAAGGAGAGGTGAGCGCTTTCGCAACCTTCGTTGCTTCATCAGACAAAGAATTAACTGTTCAACTGCTTGTTTTATATCACTCTCAGTCAAAAAAATTTTTTCAATTAGAAAGAATGCATGATACAAAATAAAGAACTTGGAAGAGTGTAAAACCACAGATGTTATTTTTGTTTCTGCCAAATATGTCATGCCCTCTATATAGGAAAAACAAATAGAAACTTAAAGGATAGAACATTGGAACACATAAGAGACATCAGAAATAACAAAACTACTAGTGCGCTTGCTCAACATGTTTTAAACACTGACCCTTCACACTCTTTCAAGTTCTTTTTTACAACATATACACAGAAATGTGAGGGGAGGAGATATAGAAAATTTTACAGAGAGCCGAGAACAAAGATGGATTATCAAGCTCAATGCTGATAGATATCCAGGCTTAAATGGTTGTACATCACTGGTTCCATTTCTTAAAGCTAGACGCCTTCAACACAATTAATTTTTTGTATAAAATATATATATATATATATATATATATTTCTTTTATTATTTATTTTGTATCATGCATTCTTTTTATATATATATTTTTTATATATGTATTATATATATGCATTTTTATGAGATTATTTAATTGTTTTAAATTAGATATGCATAAATATGAATATACTATGCATTTTTATTTATATGCATTTTTTATATATATGCATTTTTAATGAGATTATTTAACTATTTTAAATTAGATATGTATAAATATGAACACACTATACATTCTTGTATATATATTTTATATTCATATGCATATTTTACAATATTCTTGTCATATATGCCTTTAAATTTTCAAAAGTTGTATGATGTCACTAATTGAAAAAATTTTTTGACAGAGTGATATAAAACAAGCAGTTGAACAGTTAATTCTTTGTCTGATGAAGCAACGAAGGTTGCTAAAGCGCTCACCTCTCCTTTTTATTTTGTTTAAATAAAGACGTTATTGTGTGGTACCCGGTATAGTGTTTTCTCTCATATATTTCTCTTTTTTATATACTGGGTTTTACCTGAAAGCCGTTTTGCTTTTCGTTTATTAATCTCCTTATGGCTATGCCTGAACCCACCACTCGGGTAGTACTTTCGGCTGCAAGTGCAATAAGCCTCATGGACGAATTTGACACAGACTCCAGGGTGGCCAGCTGGGAAGCAACATTGTCTTGGACTCCCTCAGTAATGGCTCCTGTGAGGGTACATGTCAATTCCTTGACCACATCCCCTTGGAGTCTAGCAAAATGTGCCAGGAAATTCAGCAAACTTAAGGCAAAGGTCAAAGTGTAAACCCACTTCCCAAACCTATCACCTGGGACACTATTGGGAGGATGGATAGAGGAACTCTCCTCAGCCAGTTCCTTTTTATTGGTGGCCACAACCACCATGGCATCTACCGGTACACCTTTACCCCAAAACTGCTTGTCCTCTGGAGTGGATAAAATTTTGTCTGGTCTCTTAGGGATAGGTTCAATGGTGTCTCTGCTGACTTGCATGACTGCTGCAAGATCAACTGAATGAGCTCGCCAGCAGATGGAGTCACCTAAGAGGTGGACTGGCGAGTACAGAAAGCCTCCAAGTACACTGACTCCTCTGAGGAAAGATTTTGGGACTTCCAATCATCCCTCTGTTTTAACATTTCCAAGATGTCTTCAAAGGAGATATCAGGAGATGACCTTGGGGACCCTTCCCCTTCATCAAAATTGGTGTCTTCTGTGATGAATACCTGTGGGGAATCCAAGTGCTTCTTCTTACACTTTTTCTTCTGAGGGACCTCCACAGGGGGATAGCCTGGGGAGGTATCAGAAGACAGAACATGGGTCCTGCAAATTGGGTACTCACTGTTCCAGCGGAAAGACAGGACAAATAAGAGAGAGTGAGGCTGGGATATGCTATGAGGAGGATGGGACCAGCTGAGTGACTGCCATGGACAAAGCCCTCTCCACTGCCTGGAAGGCTGCCCCTCCCCCAAAGAGGGAACAGAGTCCAGAACAGAGAAAGACTGCCTCAGAACCATGGTCACTCCTTGCTTCAAAGAGACATCTCCTGAGGCAGAAGCTGGTGTTGAGCTACGCCGTGCCAAAGCTTGAAGGTGCAGGGATGGCTCTGAAAAAATTGGAGTTGACCCTGCTCCTTGGAGCAAACAGGACAGATGCAGCTCCAGGTGGTCTCCCTTTCCAACAGAGTTGAAGAACTCAGGGAAATAACTGGTTCCCAAGGGAGAAATATTTCCAGAACCAATACAGTCGGCAGCTGAAGGCTCGGAGCTGACCTCTCTAAAGCTTCTGAGTAGTGAAAGGGGTAGAAGTTGTATGGGCTCCAAAGACCCAGAAGGGTCGGAGCAGAAGGAAGTCCTGCAAATCCTCTCACCCATAGAATTTTATTCACTAGTCTCTCCACATCAATCTCTGTGAGACTTTTGGTGGAATGGATAGAGGCCTGAGAAGGAAATTTTGGTCTATGTAGAAAAACCTCAAGCAATTCGCCAACAAAAGGGTCAAGAAAAGGCGAACAGACCACTCTTGGCAAATTAAGCTGAACTGTCTGCTGATATAGTCAGCATCGAAGATGAGATGTCCTTAGTCAAAATTTGATTTGACTTTCCTGCAGAGATTTTGTCAACGCAATAAGAATCAGAATAGTCAGTATTGATGACAATTTCTGGCACCAAAAGTTTGGACTGATGTTCCATCAGATCCAAAGTACTTGATGGAGACAATGACTTGTGCTTCCTTTTGAGTCGGTTCAAAGGGGAAAGATGTAACAGACAAGCTCCTCTTTTTTGACCTGTCCAAAGATGAAGAGGAGGAGGAATGGGAAGAAATCTCAGATTTACTCTTCATAACAGATATGACTTTCCCAAAGACTGATGGAATTAATCTCTTCAATATTCATTTATTTTTTCTCTCCATGAGAGCTCTGTAACTGAAGCTGTGATATATGCTACAGTTCTCTTGTAAATTAATGGCCCCCAAGAAATAACACAAAGATGAGAACTGGAAAGAGGAATTTTGTGGCAACACGTTTGACACTTTTTTAAAACCAGCAGGCCCTTTAGGTTAGTCAGCCATAACAGCTGGGAGACAAAGGCACAAACACCAAATTTCCATAGAAGGCCCAAAGCAGAAGTATGGTTGACATTTCACAATGTTGAAATTCATATTGCTGAGACCATATGATCGACATTTGAAATGTCGACCATACAAGTAGAACATAAAAAAAACAAAAAAAAACTTACCTTAATGCTGCTATACCAACTCCGACATCACACTACAGTGTGGAAGTGGAAATCTTTCCATTCCGCACTGTAGGGGGATGCCGGCTCCCCATGGTCGACATTTCAAATGTCGATCATATGGCCTCGGCCATATGAATGTCGACATTGTGAAATGTCGATCATTTGAAGGGGACCAATATATATGAGAAATCTAGAAAGGGAAGGGACTATCAACAATGATAATTACAGCTATTATAGCTACACTGAAGTGTACTGGGAGAGAGGGAAACTAAACAATGATAGAAAAAATACATGCAAGTTTATGGGAAGGAATAAAGGGATAGTAAAAGTACACAAAAATACTACAAAATAACAAACAGTAGAAAGACTAAAGAAACTTTAAACCAGAAATATTTATAAAAAATTTGACTTGGCTTGCGTAGGTCTGAAAAAGCAGCAAATGAGATCTGAGGTAACTGCGAGAGGGAAACTGTGATTAAGAATGAAGCTAGAGTTTTTGGTCTGTGCGAGCTGTAGTAACAGCCAAGTTGGTTCCGATATCGGAATTGAACACAAAAAATTAAGACTGACAACATCAGATGAAACATTTGGTATGCTTATCCTTGTAAGGGATTTGTCAACCATTGCTGCACTTTCTCTCTCTCTCAAATGACAAGAAAACAATTTTTCACAATAAAAAAAAAGAAAAGAAAAGAGGAACAGTCTCCCAAAAGGGTACTCAGCTACCCACAATGACTGAAGCTGGAAACAGTTTGTGCAGATCTTGACTCAGACTTCATTTATGAACTGGCAGCAAGAAAGTCGTGGGGATTTTCTTTTCCATATGCCTACTAAGTATCTGCACTTAAGTCTCATGCACAGGTCATAGGCCAGACACATAGTGCAAGTGGAAAGTGCCCAAGACTTTTTGATTGGTCAGATGTCTGGTTTCTTTGTACAGAATATGTACCATAAGTCAGCAATACTGTAACAGTGATGTAATGATAAACATTTACCTATATGGAACCTCAATTTGAGATACTGGAAATCCTATCTCTCACACTAAAACACCAGACACATTTTTAGGTGGGTCATCAATCTGCTTCAGGATGCCATTACAGTACTGTGCCATTTGGGTATGTAAGTGTACCGTTTCTTACTATACTTGTATAATACTCTGCTTTACCATTTGGTAATGTTATCAGAGCTGGAGTACAATTAGACCCTATGATTTCTCTTCAGTTGGTGGGATCTACTGCTGTACCTTATAAAACCAGTCAGGTTTCTTAGGTGCTGGTGGCAGGCAATCTGGTTCTGTGGTAACCTAATTAAAAAGATTCTTAAATGACTTTATGAAAGATGATATGGCAAGATTCTTGGGTTGATCAATATCTGCTATTTGACATACATATTTTTTAAACCAACTATTAATCCCAAATAAATATTTGTATTTGCTTACTGGGTAGTGCACTGATCAATACTGACCAATTTCAGGGTGAAATGCAAAATATTCCACAAAAAAAATAGAAATATAACAATACCAGAATTGCTTAGACTAAGTTAGACACCTGGAAACAATCGAATAAAACTAAATCACCTTCTCTTCTCCAAACCTATAAGCTACATAATCTGGCTAAAAAACACATCACTACAGATCAGAAAAAATTCTTCTCCAATGCCCAAATCACCCATACGTCTACCCCCCCCAAAATTCTGGCACTCTGTTAATAAGATCCCGCACCCAGGATACCCTTGTACCCCCAACCCCTACCCTGACAACCCCCCATCCCCTTGAAACTGCCTCCTTCCTAAATTCATACCTCACTGAATCTATTCACAAACTCACCCACAACAGTCAGAACAATAAACACACACCCCCACTCCATATTTCACCAATACTCCCTCTTTCACACTTGACCCCATCCAAACATCTTACATCAAGTCTCTCCTGCTTAAGCTGAAACCATGCTCCCCCCTCTTCTGACAACCCCACCCTTTTCTTAAACTAGCCACTCTCCACACAGCCTACCCTGTCTATATCCTGATCAATAGATCTACTCAAAAATCCACGGCCCCAGATATATGGAAATCATTCTTTATCACTCCATTACACAAGGGAGGCAACAGCAATGAATCATCCAACTACAGACCTATTGTTATCCTCTCTCAGCTATCTAAACTCCTTGAAAAATCCATTCACAGACAGCTTAAGTACCTTCTAGATAATAACCTCCTAATTCCTATGCAACATGGCTTCAGACCCTATCATAATACATCTACTGCCCTACTGTCGTTTACTCAAACTGTTGCCTCTTGCCTCTTTCTTGACCTTTCTAAAGCATTCAATGTCGTATCACACACTCCACACTTCTCGGTAAACTATCAACTCAGTTTCTCTCTCTACTATTAAATGGTTCACTAGCTATCTCACTAATAGACAACAATCAGTAAGAAGGCAGGCTATCTGCACCCCTTATTTACCAATCCAAACTGGGATGCCTCAAGGCTCAATTCTTGGCCCTCTACTTTAATATTTTCACAAACCAACTGCATAATTCCTGTACAGCATTCTCCCTGACACAATATGCAGATGATGCTACCTTATTACCTGTTCTAACAGTTTCTCTAACCTCCTCTCTACTACTCAACATAGCTTCCTATCGGTAGCAAAATGGCTAACAGATAACCAATTCTAAATCCCCAAAAAACAAAGGTACTACTCTTTTTTCCCCAAAAACTCTCTCTAACCTCAAAACAACCTTCACTATTGCTTCTCTTAACAATACCATCATACAACCTGACCCACATACTAAACTTCTTGGTGTTATCGATGACCAATTAAAATTTGATAGCCATATTCAGCACTCTGTCAAAAAGACCAATCAAGAACTTGGCCTACAGACATAAAAAAATATCTAGCTCCTGACTCTAGGTAGAAACTAGCTCAGGCCTTCCTCTTTCCATGTCTACTTTATGTCTCCCCCATCTTTTCACAACTACAATCTACCCTTCTGGCTAAACTTTGTCAATCATACTACAGTGTTGCAAGATTTGCTAGTAACCAACCCTAAAAATCTCATCACTGCCATGCACTAAAACTCCAGTGGCTTGACTTCCCCCAGTACCTGCTTCACTCCCAGCTGCAAATGACTCATACACTACTCTTAAAAACCCTTTTCTGTCCTGCTCTATATCACATTATACCCCTCCCAGAACTCTCCACAGCT
Source organism: Protopterus annectens (assembly GCF_019279795.1). Classification (NCBI taxonomy): domain Eukaryota; kingdom Metazoa; phylum Chordata; order Ceratodontiformes; family Protopteridae; genus Protopterus; species Protopterus annectens. The sequence continues at coordinate 1,379,727,621 of NC_056745.1, read as the reverse complement.
CTGACCAGCTCCTTCTGCGCACCTATAAACCAAATAAAACATTGGTAAACTTCTTTGCAAATATAACATTTTCCATGCATGGAACAAACTCCCCCTTAACATCTGAATAATTTCTAACATAAATCTCTAAATCCAAACTTAAAACTTTTCTCCTAAATGCCAACACCTGTCACTGCAATGATCCCATTTAAATCTCACCTTACCACCTCTCACACTTGTAACACCCACCTATTGCAAGTATCCTATCTCATTTGCATATCTTTCTCTTTTTGTTGATTTAAAAAAAATTCTAACTTTTGTACAGCTTGCTATGCACATTATTGTAATGTTTATGTAAACTTCATTCTCAAGCCTTTTGTAAATTTCTAATGTTCTCATGTAAAGCACATTATTGTAATGTTTGCATAAAACTTCATTGTCAGATGTTTTTCTTTTTTGCAACTTTGTAATAACTGTCTGGAGCTTTTCTCCTCAGGTCTCCACTGAATACGGGCCACTGGCTCAGTTGGACTAACAGTTATTCTGTAGTTAAAAAATGGGTACATACATTTCAGTCAGCAAGTACAGCGCAATGTATAATAAAGCAGTGTAATGTGCAGTATATACATTAGTTTCTAATGTGGGCCAATCTTCATTCAGTATAAAGCACACACTTCAAAATTTGAAATACCACTCGCTATTACCATAAACTAAATTATATTCAATTTTTTTGCCTGTCAAGACAGAACAGACAAGTTTAACAGTTTAGCGATTACATGGAGTTATAATACAAGAAACAAATTAAAAGATGCACTGAACAATTTTTCTCTTGGGGAAAATAAGATATTTAAATAATTTTAGTACTCAGAAGTCCACTCCTCACCTGCCAATAGCACAATATATATAAAATATCCTCAAGGTATTGATTTTAACAGGCATATTATCAACAGCAACTGATGCCTAAATGTGCTGCCAGGATGTGGGCAACCAGTATAACAATACTGCCAGATAAGCAACCCATATCATCGTTAACCTCCTTTTTCCCATTTTCTACATGGGGTTGGGGTGTCATGCTGTCGCCATCTCTCTCAATTCAATGCCACACTCGTGCCTTCTTTGACACTTGTTGACTGTCGCATATCTTCTGTTCAACAATCCATCCACCTCTTTGCTGGATGCCCTTGTTTCCTCTTTTCTTCCTGTCACAAATCTTCTTCATATCTGCCTGAACCAGTGTAATTTTTCTCTCTGATCTTTTCTGCAACTGCGGCTACTTTGGCTTCTGCTCTTATGTTGTCACTTCTTTGTCTGTCCCACAGTTTGCATCCTACCACCCTTCTTGGGCATTTCATTTCCATCACCTGCAGATTTCTCATCTGTTCTGCCTTTACTTCCCAGGTTTCTGTACCATACAGTAGTACTGGTTGCACCACTGTTTTGTACGTCTTATTTTTCAGCTTCTTTGGCATTCTGTCATATACAACTGACACGCTATGCCAGCTGGCTACTCCCCTCTGATTCTATCTTTGACCTCTTCATTCAGACTTCCCTTCTCCTCAACCACCCCTTCCAGATACTTGAAGCTATTAACCTGTTTCACTATCTTCCCTTCTATCTGAATTCTCAGCTTCTTCTGATTTCCCCAATTTGCTGCCATTACCACTGCCTTATCTGTACTTAGTTTCATCCCACGTACGTTCAGTTTTACATTCCATTCTCCCATCTTGTGCTGAAGTTCAGAGAGACTCATATATGTTACCAGAAAAATTACATCTAAGATGAAAATTTCCCAGAGAGGAAGTCCATGTATGCAAGCCATAACATCCATCTTTTATATAATTATCAGCATGTCTTCCAACTTACAGATTCCATTCATTATATAGCTGGACACCTTTTACAAAGGGCACAATCTGGGTCCTCCATTTCCCTATAATCAGTTATTTTGCAAGAGTCATAAGTAGATTTAGAAGAGATTTTACTTGTAACCTACCACTTCAAATCCTCATACCCTATTAAGAATACAGGGGCAGAAGCAAGCTTTTCTGAGCCATGACTAGTTCAGTAAGTTCTGTAGATTCCTTTTACACGTTTAATAAATTATACTGCAAAATACCCCTTCTCACCCATGTTACACACCTCCAGCACTCTTCAGCCAACCCAGGGAACTATATGACGCAGTCTGCCAGTACAGTTAAAAAAAAAAAAATTTGTGCAAGCACTGACATGCTAATATTCTAAATTTGTGAACTCTGCTAGAACAGAGTAATTTATTTCCGCTTTACAATATGAAAATTCTAACAAATGATTCCAGCCTCAGTCAAATTTCCTACAAAAACTATCTTCCATAGGAATCATTTTTTGGACGACCCATTTATTAAACGGTTTCTACAACCTTGACTTCCCTTGGACACTGTTTAGTCCATTTCCACAAGTTACAGTTGTTGAAGCCCAGCCTTCATGTACTGGAGATATTCACCTCACTAATTATACATATTGTATATACCCGACTATAGGTCAACCTCATCTGTAAGCAAAGGGGCAGAGTATTCTAACAAACATTAAAATACATTGAAGTTTGTATTAGTCAAGGTGTTAACATTTACGTTTTGAGGTAAAAGTGTGCTGCTCTGGGCAATGTAATTTTACTCAACAGGTTTTCTTTAATTACAGTAACTTGGGTGAAATGATACTTAAAGGAAGAAATATAAATAAAATGTACTGATCTTCAGCGCAATTTTCTCTTTTGCAGGTTTCTCTTGTCAGAATCCCACATATACACTGGTATCTATAACTGGTATATTCACAGCGGTTTTAATCTTGCAGATTTCTCTGAGACAGAACCAGACATATTGGTATATGTATGTAGTGGTAACAGCACACACTGCCCACAGCAGTGACCTATTCTTTTTTTTTCTTATTACAATTACAGTGATAGGGGGTAGAGGGACTGCGACCCTCAGTAAATGCAGTTTCACTGATCTCAATGGTAACAGACACTTCAAGGACATTTTTTCTCCTGCAGTTATTTACATATATATTTTTCCCTCTAAAATATCTTTAAGCAGTATCTTTAGGATTCTCTGACAGGACATTGGATATCTAGCTATAATATATTATTTTTTGTTATAATTACAGTGATCAGGACTGGAAAATATGTTTGAATTACAGTATCAATTGCATGTGGCGGAGCATATGCAGGAGAATCACCAGGAAAGCAAAACCCTGAAAGGCATGTCAAAACTTTTCCTGCAAGTGACAAATGCAGAACAGATTGGTCCAGAATGAAACCCTTCCTTCACCAAGAATTACACCTAGGTAGAAAGAAAACATAACTGGCTTGAACAAGTGAACACTTGGTGTCATTCTAAGGGGATCCATTATGTGTCAGCATGGATTGAGGTGACCAACGGTATGATTTACTTTGCAAGGGATGGCCTGCACCTGTCATTCAAGACTTCCCAATACTGGCTAAAGGATTTGCTGTCCCATAGTGCCTTTTGTTAGGCAGAATCCAAGTTAATGGCTGTGGGTAAGCATCTCTTTTACTGATAGAACACACAAGGATGTGCCATCGAAGGGAGTGTTGATGAAGGACATCTTAAAAGGCTCTGCAAAGTCACATAACCGCATCCAAGCATGTCTCCCTGTTTGGCGGCTAGACAGAAGAGCTCTGTTCTGCTAACTCTTTCTTACTGACTGCAGACACCACCATAGCATCTACCAGGACTTCTTTGCTCCAGTTGGGTCTGTCTTTGGGAGAGGCTAAAAATTTATCAGATCTCTGAGATAGGTTCAACGATATCCAGCTTCTTCCAAGCCTGGTGGGAAAGGATATCCAGCTTCTTCCAAGCCTGGTGGGAAACTAAATCAATGAGTTCATCCACTGAGGGGGTAACCCAAGACGTAGATGGGCAAGAAACAAAAGCTTCCAAAAAACAATTCTTCTGGAGTGGGATTTTCAGAAGACCAATCACCTTTTTGTCTGAAAATCTCGAATATGTTTTCAAAGGAGATATCATCTGGTGGTGATCTGGGGACCCTTCTTCATCAAAATCAGTATCCGCTATGAGAGACTCCAACAGGGAATCTATGTGCCTCCTCTTGCATGTTCTCTTCCGATGGATCTCCTTTGTGGGATGTTCAGGGAAGGTATCCAAAGACAGGGGGATTTCCTCTACAGAAACTGCTTGGAAACTACTTGGAACTGGCTGTCCCTGGTGAGTAGGCCTGATTGACTCAGTGGTCGAAACAGACAAGGGAATGGGGTCTGGATCCAAAGAATGAGAAGGCATTTTTCTAGAGAGAGAAAAAGCCCTTTCCACAATCTCAAAGGCAGTCAGACCCAGAGAAGCTATGACCAGCTGAGCCAGAACTGAAGCTCCCAGCAGGCAGATTACGACTGCTCTTGGACATGTGCCCCAAGTATGGAACTGGACCAGAATTGTTCCGGATAGAGGCTCCGAGGGGCAGGGACAGAACTGACAACACCTGACTCGATCCCAGCCTCACAGATCCTACGCTGACACTGGCGCCATGACCCATTCTGATATAGGAGTGGAACTAGTCAGGGATACTGTCCGAATCGAAGAAGAGATCTTCTTCGGATCAGACTCTGGACCCTCACAGTTTTTTGATCCTGGGACTCCAAAACGGTTGGACAGATCAGAAAAGGAGAGAGAATAGTGTGGGATGTCATTGAAGGCGCTCACATCCAAATAGGGGATACAGCTGGTATGACCCCCACATGGATCTGAGAAATTTTTGCATTATCCTAGCCACATCTGCTTCTGATAAACTTCTGAAGGACCTGGAGGATGTAGTCAATTGTGGCCTTGAGAGTTTTTTAGGGGGTTGTAAGAATGGAGAGTGGAGAGCAGGGAAAATTGGTTTAAATGCACATTCTGGCATATGACTTCTTTGACAAGTGCCAGGCTTTGGATCAAAGGATCTAGGACCTGAGGAAGGCACCGTTGGACTGGCCAATATGATCATCAGATCAGAAGATTTGGGATCAGAAGGTTTCGGATCCTAAGATTGGGTCTTTGGATCCAACATTTGCTACTGCTGACAGGTGGCTCTGACGAAGTCCTAGGGGACTTCAGTAGGGAGCATTTTCTGTGCTCTGACATAGCAGACTTAGTAACTTTAGTAGGGTTTTGAGCCCCAGAAGATGTCAAAATAAGCAGGTAGAAAGCCTTTTAGAATCAACGTGTTGTGTTGGTCAGCCAGAGCCCTTGGCTTAAGGTTAGAACAGATAGTGGAGTTAGTATTCTAATTGGCCAGCTCTGAGGCAATAAACACACTCCTTGTGGGCATCAGAATTCGGAATTTTATTTATTTGACATTTAAGTGGGATAGTCCAACTGGGTCACAAGACCCATTTTCCACAATTTTAGAAAATTACTTACAAACTACAAAATATATACACACACACACACACACACACACAGTGAGTACATTGCTAGTTTAACTGTGACAGCACTTTACACAAAGACTTATAAACAAAATTAGTAGGCATAAGTAAACAGTGAATACATTACACATTTATCTTGACAACACTTTACACAAGATTATAAATCTGACAAGACTTTTAACATGATACAGTGTCACTGCCTTAATGACAGGATATTTGCACAGTACCATTCTTCATGCATGAATTGGAAGAATACTTGTGCTGTTTAGATTAGTTCATAAGGAGATAGAAAGATAGGAGTAGTAGGGCACATTTTTTCCAGTCTTGCCAGTTGCTTAATGGTAGTGGACATGTTAACAATTAATGGCGGTATAGGAGGGCAGGTTGTTTATCAGGCTGGGGTTATGCATGTGCATAGCTATGATTTATTTAGGTGTTCTTTTAGGAAGGCTTTAAACAAAGGTAGGCTAGGAGTTAAGTCTAATATTGCGGGGAGGATGTTCCAAGATTTAGCAACAGCATGCGAGTACAACGATTTTCCCGGGTGTCTAAAAGGTTTGTAGATTTCAAGGAGGTTTTTATCTTCAGATCTGAGGGGCTGTTTGACTTGTAATGTTGTATTAGGTCTTTTAGAGCTGGACAGGCAGTGGGCCTATAAAATAGGTTTGGTGGTGTAATTAGGTGTGTATATGAAAGCTTTTGTGTTAATTCTAACCAGTTTAATTCTTTGAGTGATGCACAGTGATGTGTATGGTAGTTGGAGTTGGTTGCAAACTTTGTTGCAGCATTGCTCTAATTTAGTTTTGGTGAAGTTCTGCAAATTGGTTAGTATACAGAAACTGTAGAGAAGTGATGGGAGTAGGAAGGTTTTAGCCAGGGTAGTTTTGGTTGTGATGGTAAGGAATCGTCTGTTTCTGTAGAGTAGTCCTAGTTTTTTATTTTATTTTTTTTTTGATATTTTGTTGAACATGAGGGTCAAAGTTGGGTTTATCATCAATTATAACACCAAGTAGTTTATTTTCTTGAATGATGTCTAAAATGGTATTGTTGGCTGCATAAATATGGACTGGGTTGAGGGTGGTATTTTTTGGGGTGGAATATCATCAGTTTTTTTTGGAGGGGGATTCAGAAAGAGTTGGGACTCTGTAAGCCATGATTCAATTGCTGAGAAAGATTGTTGGGTTTTGATTACCAGTTCAGGGAGGGTACGGGAGGTGCAGATTAAGGTCGAGTCACCTGCATACTGTACTAATGTTCCTGGGAAAGAGGAGGTGTATAGGTTATTGGTGAATATGTTAAATAGTAAGGGTTATAAGATAGAGCCTTGGGGTACTCCTGTTGGGTTTAGTAGGAAGGGGGAGACTTGGTTTGAACATTTAATTGCTTGTTTCCCATCATGGAGGCAATGCTGGTACTACTGGAGTTTGGAGGAGGAACAACCTAGGTTGGGTAGTCTGTTAGGTAGTAAAGTGCGTGAAACTGTATCAAATGCTTTTGAGAGGTCTAGGAATATTGCTGCTACTAGGTGACCTTTGTTTCTGGCTTTAACAGTGTTTGTAAAGGATAGTAGTGCTGTGGATGTGCTGTGATTTGGCCTGAAACCATGCTGAGTTTGAGAGATAAGGTTTGTTTATGAGTAGATATTTCATGATTTGTTGGTGAATACACCCTTCCACGATTTTGGATAGAGGTGATAGTACTGATATTGGGCTGAAATTAGAAATTTCCATGGATTGTCCTCCTTTATGAATAGGAGTCATGTGAGATAGTTTCCATATTGTAGGGTCTATAGCTTCAGAGTGTGACCTGTATATATTAGGATGCTGACTGGATAGGCAATTGAGTCGACGGCGAGTTTTAGGTATTGAGGTGGCAGACTGTCTGTTGATGTGGAACAGGATTTGAGCATGAGTAGTATTATTTTTTTTTTTTTTTTTTTTTTTTACTTGAGAGGTGGGTATGGGATGGAAAGTGAAAGTACTGTTGGAACTATTTTGCTGGTTAGTTGTTGCGTTCTCCCGTTCGATTCTCGGCTGGAGTGCGGGGAGTGCCTTCTGTGTGGAGTCTGCATGTCCTCCCCGCGGTTGGGTGGGCGTTTGAAAGACATGCGTAAATGGGAGCGTCTTCGTTGAAGGTTGAATGTCGAGCTGGCACCTCGCCGTTTGTGAAAATCTACTGCCAATCATTAGCGGACTGGAGTTCCGCTGTGGCGACCCCTAACCGGGAAAAGCCGAAAGAACAACACAACAAGTGGTATTAGTCATGGGATTGATCTTTTGTGGGGTGTGTTAAGGAATTGTTGGTGTGTAGATTTATTTGTGAGTTACCTAAGTTTTTAAAGGGGAGTAGGTCTGCTATGGATTTTATGAAATGTTTGTTAAATTCTTCAGAAATTTGCGCTGGGGGACATTAGGTGAGGGGGAGTGGTGTTTGAGGCTGGGTTAAGGAAGGTACTTCTAGAGTGGCAACATTTTGGGGGGTTGTATTTGTGTTGAAGCTGGGATTGGAGTAGTACGATTGTTTACATTTGTTGACTACTTTGGTTACTCTATTGTGTAATGTTTTATAAGCTTAGAGATTTTGTTGGGTTCTGTTTTGTTTCTAATTGTCCCATGCTATCTCTCTTTGATTCATGAGATCAATGCAGCTGGCTGTTAACCATGGGGTTTTTGTTTTCTTTACTCTTCATGGGGGCCAGACTATTTTTAAGAAAGTCGTACTGAAGTACTGAACAGCATCATTTAATGGTAGAAGTTTTAGGGGTGACCAGTTTATGTCATTTAGTGGATTGCTGAGTGTTTCTTGATTGAGTCTAGTGATATTTCTAACTGTTTTCTATGATATGTTCTTTTGGGAGGTGGCTGGTCGCTCTGATGGCAAAGGCTGGAAGATGGTCACTTAGTGAATTTGGCAGTGCACCCGAGGAGGAGAAATTGGTTGGGTGGAATACAAGGATCCAATCAAGGGTACACTGGTTAGTGAAGTCTTTGTTGTGCCTTGTAGGTTCAGTGATTAGTTGTTTAAACCTGTAGAGGTTTATATTTGTGTTTGGAGAGTTTATAGTGATGGCTTGCCAGTTAATAATCACATCTCCTAAGATTACAGTTCTTAGTTTGATCTTTTCAGTTGTCCATGACAGTATGTCTTCTAGGATTGGTACATTGTTTCCTGGAGGAATGCAGACCGTTGAGACAATTTTTTTTAAAGCTGTTAAGATTTAGGTATTTATCAATACCTGGGCATTAAAGAATTTGGATGTTTTGTGTGGGTAAAGAGCTGTATTGAGTCTGGACAGACAAAGGAGTGCTATCTGTCCAGCCTTCTTTTTTAGTCGGTCTAGTCTAAAGATGGAGTAGTTAGGGGATATAATTTCAGTATCTTTTATTCCAGAATGTAGCCAGGGTTCTGTTAGGGCTAAGATGTCTGGGTTGTATTGTTCTATCCAAGCATGCAGGGAAATTATTTTATTGCGCAAGTGTCTTAGGTTTAGAGTAAACAGGTTTAGGGACTTGGAGTTAGGTTGTACATTTGGTCCAGGGTTTGGGTGTACATCACCACTTTGTATTATTTTCAGTATTAGGGTAAGTTTACAGTGGGTTGCACTTAGTGTTACGGTATGGATTTAGTGTAAGAAGGGGTTTGGTGGCATTGTGGGTTTTTATTTTGCTGTTGGGGTTCTATGGGAAAGGACAGTAAAATAGTTGCAGGCAGATATTTCAGTAATGCTTTAGTTGTTGGGATATGTTGGTGGAGGATGTTGTAGTGATGTAGATGGGCATGGCTGCTTTATTTGTAAGTGATGTGGCTGAGCTAAGCAGTATTAATATTATGAATAAAATGGAGAATGCTAGTATTATGTTATGTGGGGTGTTGGACATGGAAAGCGGGGTTTATTGGAGTATAAGATGAGTCTAATTGTGGTGTTTGGTGAGCGGATAGTTTCGAGATATGTTATTTTGGTGGGAAGTGTTGTGATTTGTTGAGAGATGAATGTGGGTGGGGTGTGTATAAATATAAATGTAAGGATATGTGGGGTGGATGAGGATAGGGGTAGGTCAGGGGAGAGAAGTGAGCCTGAGCGAAGCAAAGACAAACAGAACAGGTCTGACCTGGACCATTTTTGCAGCCATATTCAAAAACAATAAGGTATTATAAAACCAGTGAAAAAGCAAAAGGATATGTTATGTAAAAGTAGGGTTTTAAAACGCAGTGGAATGCCTTTAACAGTGAAACATAACTTAGATGAAGTGAGCACAGAAACAGAAATGCTTACTGCATGGCTGTTTGGTGACTGTGGATAGTCTACTGTGCAATAAGAAAAATACTGCTAGTGCCTAGAATCAGATTATCCGCAGATGCAGAGCAATGGTATCGGATGAAATCCACTGCTACCAATTAATGGGATAGTTCATGTTTAATACACATTTAAAATGATTGTGACAGTTTATGAAGTGCAAGAGGATTAGAAACCTATCTGTGAACCTTAAGAAAAGGTAGGTTACTTTTTACAGTCATTGTACTTTATACTGTTAAATTAAGGCAAGTGTACACATTAAGTAATTTTAACATGAACTTCTTAAAAGGATGCAACATTAAAGCTGGGTTTACGTACAGATGAAGGGGAGAGGTAATGGTGTGCTATTTTATAAATTTAAGTTTTTCTCAAAAGAGGAGAGACTATGTTTTGGGAGGAGACACTTATTGGAGAGGGTTATGCAGCTGCTGCTTCCTGGCGATGAGCTTGTCAGTACAGTGGTTTGAGTAAGGAACTATACAGCAGAATCTACTAATACACTAACGCTTGTTTAATTTAGTGCAGTTAAGGTATTTTACTGCCTAGACACTTGGAAGTTAGGCGCTTACATTAGTTTTAAGTCTTTTTAGTTACAGGACAGTGTCCGTGGGTGCCCGGTGCATGAGTGAGGTAGTTTTGAGGTTTCCACTTCTTGCTATGGGGGGGGGGGGGCACACTTGACCTGAGGGGTGACGTGGATTACTGAAAAATGAAATGTAAGAGAGCATTAGGTTATGTCAGCATGTGCCGTGTGACCAATCACCAGCAATAGTAGTGCTATGAATAGTAATTAATAGCTCTGGTAAAGCTGCAGGAGTCAGAGTAAGGGCACACAGTATCAAGATACATTACAGCCTACTAAAATAAGTTAAATGATACAGAACAGAGCTATAAAAATGAAAATCATGTGTGGAAGTGTATCAATCAGGAAGAATTAAGCTATACAAGATTGGCCTTGGTTTAACAGTACTCAATAACAAAATCATCAGGTAATGGTTGTTTCTGCTTCAGCACCTGATACAGTTTTTCTTGTGGCAACACACAAAAATATAGTGTGATTAATACCTAAAGCAGTTCTCTAATACATTAAAGTAAGATACACTTTCAACATGTTTTAAACGCTAGTCAATGCAGTTAGAGCAGTTCAATGCAATATGTGAAATTACCCTTCTGGCTCGATAACAGTAAACAAGGAAACTGAATTTATCTAGGTGCATATGGGACAGCAGATCATTAAGCAGAAATATCTAAAGGCATCCTGCAGTGTTAAAAATAACAGAAACAGATAGTATAAGATGATGTATTAAAGAATCCAGTATTAAACCACAATGTACAGCATACCTTGAATGCAAGAACTTACATGAGGATGATTAGATGCCAGGGGAAAGAAAGTTGCTGTGGGATTTGGAAAAAAAAAAAATCAAAATGGCACCCTGGGTTTGTAAGGGATTGCAATACCTCAGACAATACAGGACAAGAGCTGGTGTGTGCCCACAAGAGGGGCATTTCTTGAAACCTGCTGGTTTATCTGACATGGCAGTTGGTGCTTAGCAGTACAATAATAAAATGGTACAGTAAAGCAGTACAGAGATTGCACATTGGATTTTTTTTTAAAGGAAAGAAAAAGGAAACATTACCAAGAATGGCAATTTAGAGAAAAATACCCTGATTAAAGGGTAGAAAATATCAGATATGATATGAAAGAAATACTGAGTTAGTAGAAAGCCTAACGTCTGTGAAAACTAAGGATGGAAAGATCGAAATTAATTTAGAAAAAACTCATGCAAAAAAATAAAGAGATGACTCACAATAAAGAACTACATTTCACTTGAGAGAGGAAACTGTGGCTGAGCACGTTGGTGGCAAATGAGATCTGGGGTAATGAGGATGGACTAAGGCATTACGGGTATAGAGAGGAGCTCAAGATTTGGAGCTGAAGCCATGTGTTGAGGGAGAATGAAAAAGGCATCAGATGCACTGTTAATGCTGCTTACGGATATAAAACAGCTGCCTCTAGTGGTTAAATTCTGTCACTTCAGCAACAAGACGAAATATTCATTTATTAAGGCCTTGATCATCTGCTTACCCATTTCAGGACTACCGAGGAGTCAGATTCTCTTCTGGTACTCAGTAGGCTCAAAGAAGAGAAAATCCTGGAAATGACATGCAGACAACATGCACAAGGCACTCCAACTGAGAGCTGACACACTAAGCACTATAAGACAGATGCATTAATCAATTCAACACTGTGCTGTCATCATTGCTGAAAAGCTCAGATGGGTTTGGATGTCTGAGGAGTAGATGTAATTAGTAAGTGGACAAAGGCAATAGAGAGGACTGGAGGTTATACACTTGGATTTTTTTTAGATTATATGCCCTGTAGAAAGGCATTTATATTTGACTTGGTTTTGTACATAAAGTCTAGATGATGGATGAAAATATTTGAAAATGAAAGCTGACTATAGAAACTAAAAAAAAAAAAGAAGTTATGTCTTATGTTCCATCTGTGTTGTTGATCTTCATTAATTCATTACTGATGGGTTTTTATCTGTTCTGTCCTCGGAACCGAACCGGCCTTATATCAAGCTCGCGTCAGCCAAAACCTCTCGAGCCAATATCCTACTCAGAATGCTCTGCTCTGCTCCCTGTTACCTTAGATAGAGTTTGCAAGTTGATAGACAAAAGTAGACGCGACCTCTGGTCAAAACAGACCTACAATAAAAGGAGTATATGAGAACAACCAGGAATGTCCGGAGGGTGGGGAGTAATGTATGAACGAAGATCAACAACAGACACGGAATGTTATGGTAAGACATAACTTCTTTATCTGATGTTGTTAATCTTCATTCATTCCTTACTGATGGGACAGAGTCCCCAGCTACCTATACCCCTGTGTGACCCTCATGGAAGGACATTCCTGAGCACCATGTAGCCAAAAGAAGCTCTACCTCTGGAGGCCAAATCTAATTTGTAATGAAGGATAAAAGTATGAGGTTTGGCCCAAGTCATAGCTGATCAAATATCATTGAGGGAAGCCCTAGTGTGGAAAGCTGCTGAAGTTGCCATAGACCTTGTAGAATGTGCTTTCACTCTGTGAGGCAAGGTGAGATTGTTCTTGTTGTAGATAAAGGTAATGCAATTTCTCAACCATGATGCCAATGTAACTTTTGAGACAGGATGACCTAGTCTTGGTCCAGAAAAGGCCAGAAATAGTTGTCTGATTTACCGGTAGAATTTGTTCTGTCCAGATAGAATTGTATTTGCCTATGAACATCCAGGGAGTGCAGGCAATACTCTCCCTTGTTAGAATGATTAGGAAAAAATACTGGAAGGTCAATAGACTGATTGACAGACCGCTCTGACACCACTTTCGGTAAAAAGGAAGATACTCTATCCTTATGGAAGATAAGGTAGGGACGTTTAATGCATAAGGCTCGAAGTTCTGACAAACGTCTGGCCAATGTGATTGCAACCAGAAACAAGGTTTTTCAAGACAGGTACTTTACATTACATGAAGATGCAGGTTCAAAGGGGGGAACTGTTAGGGATTGTAGGAACAAGGCCAAATCCCAAGGTTGTACTGGTTCTCTAAAGGAAGGTTTTAGGTGAAGAACCCCCTTCAAGAAAATTTTACAGAGTCTATGTGACATGAGTGAAGAATCCTGAAAACCAATGGGGAAATTTGAAATGGCAGCTAAATGAACATGACTAGTAGAGGCAGACACCCCAGAGTGGAAAAGATGTGATAAGTAATCCAGAACCACCGAAACTGGGGCTGACAAGGGGTCTAATTATTTATTCACTGCCTATAAAGAAAACCCTTTCCATTTACTGAGATAGATTAGTCTGCTGGATGATTTATGAGATGCGATACGAACATTGCGCACCGGGGATGAGAGGTTATCTTGCCTGGCAATCATTGGAAGTGGAGAAACCAAGCTGCAGGGTTGTTAAATTGGGGTGAGTCAGACCCTGCAGATGGGAGATCAATGTTGGGGATGGATTGAGGATCCCTGGTTGATCTAGTAGGTGAGGCCAGAGGAAGGGGAACCAGACTTGTCGAGGCCAATATGGAGCAAATGAGGATCACTTTGCTTTTCAACTGCCGTGCTTTCTTCAGAAACTGGGAGAGGAAGATAAGCATAAAGTAGACCAGAGGGCCAAGCGTGGACTAGAGCGTCTCTCGGTGACTGTCCTCGAGGGGGGATCAGGGCAAAATAGTTGCTGCACTTGTAGTTGGTTGGGGAGGCAAACAGGTCGCAGCAAGGCCGGCCCCAGAGGTTGAAAGTTTTTGCCGCTATCACAGGGTTGAGGGACCACTCATGAGGTTGTAGAATGCACCTGCTCAACTTGTCCACTATCACGTTGGAGCTCTCAGGAATGTGTGTTGCAACTGGAAAGTGGTTGGAAGCTATCGGCAATTGCCATATTCTCAAGGCCTCTCGGCATAACGGATAAAGATCTGATGCCCCTTTGCTTGATGATGTACCAGACCACTGACATGTCTGATTGGAACACAATAGTCCCTAACAGTAGGATGGAATGGAATGCTTGCAACGCTAGTAGCATCGCCCTCAGTTCCAGGACACTGATATGCAAAAGGGTCTCAGTCTCTGACCAGATGCCTTAGACCGAGTTTCCCTAACATAGTCCCCCCCTAACCCATCAGGGAGGTGTCCGTGGTCATGTTGGAAGTTTTGAGACGTCCACCAGAGCAAATCTTGCTTGCATCTCTGAGTTACACTTATCTGAAAAGACAAAGGGTGTTGTAGAGAGTACCACTAAGTGAGGAGCAACCACTCATGTGGAATCTGGCCAGGGGAACAATGGTGATCGAGGCTGCCATTGACCCCAAGAGTAGGAGTATGGACCGAGCGTAAGATTTGTGATGACAGAGCAGTGGCTGAACCTGTCGTATTCTTTAAAGTCTGTGATCCGGAAGAGATGCTGCGCAATTCCTCCTAACAGTACCCCGATTAATTCTAAAGATTGTGCTGGGGTCGTGTTGGGACTTCTCACAATTTTTAGTGATTCCCAGGCGTTGTGCTGCGAGGAGAGTGTAGTCTAGGGCTGCTTCCAGTAGGCGCTTGGTGAGGAGCCAGTCGTCTAGATATGGAAATGCCTGGAATCCTTGAAGTCGCAGGTGAGGGATGACCACTGCCATGCATTTGGTGAACACTCTGGGGGCTGTAGAGAGACCAAAGGGCAGTGCTCAAAATTGGTACTGACTGGCTCCTATGTGGAAGCGGAGGTATCTTCTTGAGCGCTTGTCCATTTTTATATGGTAATACGCATTTTGAAGATCTACAGAGCACATCCCATCATCTTCTTCCAGAAGAGGAAGGATAGACTGAACCGTGATCATACAGAATTTCTCCATCCAGAATTGGTCTCCAGTCCCCTGTCTTTTTTGGCACCAAAAAACCTAGAGTAAAAACCGGATCCTATCTGGTGTGGGGGGACCGTCTGGATGACTTTTTTTGTAGCCGCTTTCAGATTTCTTGTGCTGCTGCTTCCCTTTGAATAAGTGGAACGTCGGGTAAGTCTCTGGATGAGGTTGGACAGAGATGAAAGGGGATGTGATAGCCTCTGGATATTATCCATTGTACCCAAGAGTCGGTGGTTATGTTTCATTAGGCAGTGGGGTAGAAGGAAAAACGACCCCCGACCGCTTCCAGAAGTGAGCAGTCGGGCAACGCTTCAGGAGCGCTGATAGGGCTGGGAGAGAGAAAATCTCTGGAACCCTTGTTTCATGGACCTCCTATGCCCTGAAAGGGGTGTCTTCCATTGGAATCCCCCCCCTCTGCCTCTAGGGGAGAGCTTGGCACGTGCATCACGGAAAGAGCCCTGTGATTTTCTGTGCCACATCTTTCCGCTCCTCTGATTTCTGGACTAGAATCGTTGAGGAGTGAAGTGTCTGATACTAATGGCAGATAGGGTCTTGCCATCTTGTTTGCACCTTGCCAGCGCATCTTTAACTTTAAAGCCAAACAAAGAAGCAGCCTCGATGGAGGCTGTGAAGACTGGTAGAGAAGGGTGAAGGCTGCCAGCCTAGCCAGACAGAATTTTGCAGATAATTCTATCATTTGTAAATATGAATGTAAACTACAGGCTTGTTGTCTTAAATGTAAAGAAATACTGTTACATGTGGAACTGGAAATAAATGTGACAACAATGCACTCTACTGACCAAAGTAAAGATTGTGGTGATTCTTTGAAGTAGACAGTGGCGCCGAAAAGTCCAGATGAAGAAATTCTTTCTATTGTTTTAACCAAGAGTTAAGTTGCTAGATTTAAACATGCAAATATATTTTTATTGCTCTGTTCCTGACCAGCTGCAAGATAACAAAAGGGAGATGTTAAGAATATAAATACAGTTATAATGTGTAGCATGGGAACACCGGGAAGTGTAAAAGAAATGATGTAATGTTTATCAGAACTGCAGTTTCAATTTAAACAGAGAATCAGAAGGCATTAAGCATTTTTGTCTTAATCATACAACTCACAGCACTCTGCCTGTTTTCTTTAAGTAAGTTATCTTGGACTTGTTTTCTTTTATGGATAGTTAGAAATTATAAAGATTAGACCAAGTGTTTTTCTGTGATATCAGAACTGTACTACTGAATTCTTTTATGTATTTCTGTGTGATCTCTGAACTCTTGACTAGCACTGACTGTGTAGTAGAAAGTATTGTTTTGTGGTTTTATTTATTATTAAATATTTTAAAACATTTTAACTGTGGCTGGTTTGTGCAGAGATAGGTTAAGCTCTAGAGTACACTGCATGTATACAAGGATCATGTACCAAGTCACTCTGATAAGCCTTGAGACTGTTTAGTCATACTATCAATTGGATAATAATGTTGCACAGTATTAGACACCCTTTTAAGGGCCTTTGAGTAGCTGATAAGTATTAGCTGGGTGGTGGCAGGGTACTACCGTACAGTCTGGGTAAAAGGGGCACAGCTAGAGAACCTGTGCCAGCCTTCCCCAGAAGTGTCTGTGTGGTTGTATCTCAAAGTGTGTGTGTGTCAGCTACTTGGGCAGGGACACGAAGCACTGGTTGGACAGAGGGTGCTAGAGATTTTAGCTTGCCCAGCTAGGCTGAGATCTGGACCCTACAGCTGTGCCAGTGTGGAGTCTTATTGGGGACCTGGAGAGCAAGGGAGCAACCAGCCCCGGACTGACTGTGATATCTGTGTACTCTTAAGGGAACTTGCACTTTACTGTGTGTATTTGTTATCCTTTCCTCATACATGAGATGCCCTCTCTGGTGTTAGTGATGAGAATTGAGGCTCCTTGATTGCTGGGCCAGGGCACGGGCATCATATTAATTGTATGGCAGTGATGGGATATCCACATCATATATTAATTATCTGGCAAATACTAATTGGCTTGTTGTGGTGTGGGTAGAGTGAATCCTGTAGCTTGCGTACAGTGAGCTTTGAAGGTGTTTTTGTACTCTAACAGCCATGCAGTGAATACTCAGAGTTCAGATCACAATTGTTTTATTTCTTTTGTTAGCTTAGTTAGTCAGGGTGAGCAGGCAGCATGTCAGCAGAAGAGTATGGAAAGCAGACAGCTGGCGGAGATGTACCAGGCTAGGGGACTGGTACATGGAAACCTGACTAAGACAGACCTGATTGCAGCCTTGGTTACAGCTGCATCAGAAAACAGCAACCAGGAGGACAATCAGACTGGCAGTGGATATATAATTCCCTCGGAGAATGGACAGCTCAAAATTTCTGGAGTGGACTTAAAAATCCAGCTGGAGCTAAAGTTGGAGGCCTGGCGTGTGGAATTAGAAGCAAATGAGAGACTGTGACATTTGTAGGCAGAGGAGAATGAGAAACTGTTACGTCTGCAAGCTGAGGAACAAGAGAGACAAAGGCAGCATGGGAAGGAGATGCAGACTCTTCACCAGAGTCATGGAGGTAATAGGGAAGGGAGTAACTGGACCCCAGAAGCACAAAAGGTCAGTAGATTTCTTCCGCAGTTTAAAGAGAGGGATAATTTTGATAGTTTCATTCATATGTTTGAGAGGGTATGTAAAAAGTATGAAGTTGACCAAGGACTCTGGATACAGTTCCTGACCACCTTACTCCATTGTAAAGCTGTAACTGTTTTATCTAATATGTCTGACATTGCATGTTTTGATTATACTGCTGTAAAAAATTGTCTGTTAGAGGTTTTTTAAGCTAAGACCTGAAACGTATAGGAAAAGGTTTTGTGAGCATAGACCCAAGGCAAATGAAAGTGTGTGTGAATATGTTGCTGAATTGAGCACTTATTTCCATAGGTGGGTGAGTGGATGTCAGGTCACCACTTTTGAAGGGCTGGCCGACCTTTTGGTGCGGGAACAAGCCCTTAGCACTTTGCCTGAGGACATGAGGATCTGGTTAGCTGATGGACAATGTGCTACTTCAGATGAGTTGGGGAAGAAGGGAGACTTATACCTGGCAAGCAGGGCAGCCCTGCACAGGAAGGGGACCCCCAGTACTGCTCATGGGTCTAAAGGAACTCATGGTGGGCAGCACAGACTGCCACAACAGAATCTGCCAGTAGCAGGGGAAGCCACTAGTCCAGGTACACGTCCAGGAGCTAGGGTTAAATGTTTTGAATGCAACCAGTGGGGGCCATGTGGCATACAGGTGTCCAAAGAGGTAAGGTGAGGAAGCCAGTAAGTGAGAAAGACAAAACGCCAATAGTAGGTTGTCTTGGGACAACAAGGGTACCAAACTACCACCAGAGGGCACATCCTATTGTAGTGAAAGGCAAAGAGGCCATTGCCAAGAGAGAGACAGCTTCTGATATAACAATTGTAAAGCCTGCAATGGTTACAGAGTAGCACTACTTGCCTAGGCAGTCTACTCCAGTCAGGGCTTTAGGAGGGATCCCACTCCAAATACCTTTGGCTAGGGTTCACCTTGATTGGGAGGGTGGAAAAGGAAGCCAGCAAGTAGGTGTGTTTGAGGATACACCTGCAGATGTCCTGATAGGGAATGATTTTGATAGTGCAGTACCCTGTGCTTATGCAGTTGCATGCAGTCAGGCTTGGAGACAAGCATGTGGGTCTGATAGCCTGGGGAGACCCAGACAGACCGCATACTTGCAGCCAGGACTGGTGAGGTGGCTGCTTCAGGGAGGAAGCTATGCAGTAGCAGTGAGACTGAACGTGAGCCACAATTGCTTGTGGGTACTGATGTTCCCTTGGATAGACAGACTGCAAAGGTAGTGGTGAGTAGTAGTACCAAGGCTGACAGTGAGGCACCTGATTCTCAAGGAAAGGGGAATCTGTATACTGGGACAAAGGGTTACTATACAGAGAGTGGACCCCTGAGGGAGGGGCTAGAAGGTGAGAGAGTATAGCAATTGGTAGTGCCTAGAACCTACCATCTGGCACTTCTACCCATAACCCATGATATTCCCTTTGCAGGTCATATGGGCATAAAACATACAAAGAGGCGTATTATGCAGAACTTCTTTTGGCCTGGAATTTCCAGAGATGTAACAGGGTACTGCAGGACCTGTGAGCAGTGCCAAAAGGTAGGCAAGGCAGGAGACAAGGTGAGAGTGCCTTTGCCTGTGAATGAGGAGCCATTTCGGAGGGTAGCTATGGATATTGTGGGTCCTCTCAGTACCCCAAGTTCCACAGGGAAAAAGTATATCCTAGTGGTAGTGGATTATGCTACACGATACCCTGAGTCAGTGGCTTTGTCCTTCACTGAGGCAGAGAAGGTGGCAAATACTTTGCTAGAGATTTTCAGCAGGGTAGGTTTCCCAAAAGAAATACTGACTGACAGAGGTGCCAATTTCATGTCAGACCTGCTGGCTTGTCTGTGGAAGTCCTGTGGGGTGAAGCACAAAGACCACCACCTACCACCCCCAGACTAATGGTCTTGTCGAGAGGTTAAACTCTACAATCAAGTCCATGCTACGGGCATTTGCAGATCAGTTTAAGAGGGAGTGGGACAAATATATGCCCCATCTGTTTTTTGCTTACAGAGAGGTTCTCCAGGAATCCACAGGTTTTTATTCCCTCGAGTTGCTGTATGGGCATAGGGTGAGGGGACCTCTAGATTTAATTAGAGGTGAGTGTGAGTCTCACAAGGAGTCTGTTGTGGCATATGTCCTAAACCTCAGGACAAGGTTCAGGGAACTCATGGGTTTGGCCCAGGAGAACCTGGCAGAAGCCCAACAGAAAAAGGTGTGGTATGACAGGAATGCTCGAGCTAGAGTATGCTGTGGGGCAGCAGGTAATGGTTCTCATTCCTGTCAGACACAACAAGCTGGAAGCAGCTTGGGAGGGTCCCTACAAAGTGGTAAGAAAGGTAATAAGAAGTTATGTACTCACCATAACGTTCCATCTGAGTAGGTGGCTTCATTTGTCTGCAACCTGTGGGTCTTGGATCCGATATCGGATCCGAGCCGGCAACTTGTTTCATAGCTAATGGATCCAAGCTCCTAGCTCCTCCCCTCACCCATAATCCCCTGCCAACCCTCCATGACCTCAGATCAAGTTTGCCCCTCTATAGATACCCAAAAAGGGTATTCCAATAAACAACCTACATAGATCCATTTTGAAGGCCAGGGGGAAGGAGGGGGGGATGGTTGCAGACAAATGAAGCCACCTACTCAGATGGAACGTTATGGTGAGTACATAACTTCTTAATCTGAAGTAGGGACTTCATTTGTCAGCAACCTGTGGGACAGAGTCCCCAGCTACCTGAATCTTGGGTGGCCATCATGGAAGGATATTGCGGAGCACCGCAGAGCCAAAGGATGCTCTCCCTCTAGAAATTACGTCCAGTTTGTAGTGGTTAATAAAGGTATGAGATGAGGCCCAAGTGGCTGCCGAACAAATATCATCCAACGGAACTCTAGATTTGAAGGCAGCAGAAGTAGAGATGGAACGAGTGGAATGTGCGCGAACTCCTTCAGGTGCGGGACTCCCAGAAGCTTGGTACGCTAAAAGAATACATTGGGAAATCCAGCGTGACAAGGAGATTTTTGACACTGCTTTCCCCAAATTAAATTTGGCAAAGGAAATGAACAGCTGGTCGGATTGCCTGTGACCAGCCGTCCTATGAGTATAAAAATGTAGCTGCCTATGAACATCTAATGAGTGCAGCTTGTACTCTCCTTTATTCTGATATTTAGGAAAGAAGACCGGTAGATTTATGGATAAATTTATATTGGTATCTGATGCTATTTTGGGAAGGAAGGAGGGACTGGTCCTGAGGTACACTCTGTCCGGATGGAAAATCAAGTAAGGAGGTTTCACAGAAAAGGCTTGAAGCTCCGAAACTCTTTTCACTGAAGTAATGGCTACAAGGAATGCGGTTTTCCAGGACAAGTATTTGAGATCCACTGAAGCAGCAGGTTCAAATGGGGGAGCAGTCAGGACTTGAACTAGTGAAAGATCCCAAGGGGGTACGGCTTCTTTTATAGGGGGTCTGAGCAGAAAGGTACCCTTGAGAAAGGTTTTACACAATTTGGCTGACATCAAGGGCCCTGTGTCATGTCCCACATGGTAATGGGAGATGGCAGCCAATTGTACTTTTACAGTTGAGCAACTAGCGCCTTCCTGAAAAAGTCCGGTTAGGAAGTCTAGTATGGATGGAAGAGGGGCCGTAAAGGGATCTAGGTTATGATGCTCCGCCCAGACGGAGAAACGTTTCCATTTACTGCGGTACACTTTCCTGGTGGAAGGTTTATGCGCTGCCACGAGGATGGCTTTGACTGGTGAAGAGATACTGGGAGTCCTAACTAGGAGTGGAACTGGAGCAACCAAGCTGTCAGCTTCAGACTGTCCAGATTTGGGGTCGACAAGCCCGACGGATGGGCAATTAGATCCGGACTGGGATCCAGAATCCAAGGGGGATTCACTAGGTGAGGCCACAGGTAAGGGAACCAAGTTTGCCGAGGCCAGAATGGGGCAATGAGGATCATCCTGCTCCCCAACCGCGCGAGGCTTTCTGTAAGAGTTGTAGCATCAGGGGCAGAGGAGGATAGGCATAAAGTAGACTGGGCGGCCAAGCATGCACCACAGCATCTCTTGGTGTTTCCCCTGGAGGGGGAATCAGAGCGAAGAAATTCTCGCATTTGGTGTTTGAGGGAGAGGCAAAAAGATCACAGCAGGGTTGCCCCCATATTGCGAATATCTTCTTCGCTACTAGTGGGTTGAGAGACCACTCGTAAGGGGTAAGAATGGTGCAGCTGAGTTTGTCCGCTAGGGTGTTGGCCCACCCCGGAATGTGCGTTGCAATCAGAAAGTGGTTGGTGGAAATTGCCCATTCCCACACTCTCATGGCTTCGCGGCATAGAGGGTAAGACCTGGTTCCCCCCTGTTTGTTGATGTACCAGACAACAGACATGTTGTCCGACTGAATTGCAATAGTTCCTACGGGGAGGAGATTCTGAAGTGCTTGCAACGCATACAGCACCGCTCTCATCTCCACAACGTTGATATGCAGGGAGGTCTCTGTATCGTTCCACGTGCCTTGGATGGTCCTGCCTGAATAATGCCCCCCCCCACCCGAGGCGGGAGGCATCTGTGGTCACCGTGGCGAGAGGGGGAGGGGTGCAGAAGGGTCGGCCCGTATGGAGATCCGGAGCATGAAGCCACCATAATAGGGCCCTCCTGCAAGCCTTGCTGATAGCGATGTGGTGATGGAGAGGAAAAGACTGAAAGGACCATTGCGCTAGAAGGGTCCACTGCAGTACCCTCATGTTCAGGCGGGCACATGGAAGGAGCATTATCGCTGCCGCCATGGAGCCCAGTGCCCTCAGGACCAATTCCGCCGGTGGGGCTTCTGACTGGAGGATGGCCCGCACATGAAGTTGCAAATTCCGTAGTCGTTCCGACGTCAGGAAGGCTCGTAGATCTCTGGTGTCTATTCTGGCTCCTATACATTCTATGACTTGTGTCGGGGCCAGAAAAGATTTGTCCGCATTGATCATGATGCCTAATTGGGGGGCTAGGCAGAGAAAGAAATCTCTGGCTGAGCAAAGTAGATGCCTTGTTGGGGCGGTCAGGAGCCAGTTGTCCAGGTACGGGAAGACCTGCATTCCCTGGAGTCTCAGGTGGGCCGCTAACACCTTGGTGAACACCCTGGGGGCTGTGGTGAGGCCAAAGGGAAGGACAATGAACTGGTAGTGACTGGCTCCCAGCCGGAAGCGGAGAAACCTCCTGGATCGTCTGTCCATTAGAATGTGGTAGTACGCATCCTTGAGGTCTATAGAACACATCCAATCGTTCTCCCGTAGGAGGGGGAGAATAGACTGAAGAGTGACCATTCGTAATTTTTCCTTGGTTACCGACAGGTTCAAACGGGACAGGTCTAGGATTGGTCTCGAGTCCCCAGTCTTTTTTGGCACCAAAAAGAACCTGGAGTAGAACCCCAATCCGAGCTGGTCTTGGGGGATGGGCTGGATGGCTCTTTTTTCTAGCAGCTGCTGAATTTCTGCGCTTGCAGCCTCCGTCTGATCGGGAGGTACATCGGGGGGGGGTTCCTGATTTTGGAGACATGAAGTATTGGAATTTTGTACCCTCTGGATATAATTCTAAGTACCCAGCGGTCTGACGTGATGGACTCCCATGCCGCTAGGTGCTCTGAGAAGCGCCCCCCGACTGCCTCCAGAGTGGAGCAGCTGGGCAACCCTTCAGGGCTGCTGCTTGGGTTGGTCAGAGAAGGGTTCTCTGGACCCAAAGTTCCTCGGAGCCCCTCTGCCCCTGGGGCAGCGTCCTCCCTGTCCTCCTCTGCCACGGAAGGACTGGTTGTCCGGAGCGGGTTGGGAGTGTTGCGATTTCCGGAACCACATCTTCTGACCCTTTTGGTTCTTCAAAAAGGACCGCTGGGGAGCAGAGAAGCGGACTCCGACGGCAGACAATGTCTTCCCATCCTTCTCGCTCTGGACTAGTGTCTCGCGAACCGTTTTGCCTAACAGGGCAGAACCATCGAAAGGGGCGTTCGCAAAGGACGCTTTAAAAGGCTCCGCAAAGTCACAATGCCGGAGCCAAGCCTGACGTCTCATGACTAGGCCTGCTCCGCTAGCTCTAGCGGCTCCCTCAGTGGCGTGGGACAATAGCCGCATAGAGGTATTCGAAATAGATCTCAGAGTGGCCATTCGGGTGGAGTACAACTGTTTGTCCTCCGCCGACATGGACTCAGGCGGGAAGGCAGCGTATTCTTTGATAAGATCCCGCTGCATCCTGATGACGTGTGCCATATAGTTCAGGGACCTTACCGAAAAGGTCGCTGAACTAAAAACTTGCATCCCTAAGTGATCCATCGAGTGGGACTCCTTGCTCGGTGGATGGACTGAGGGGCTCTCCTGAGCTAGTTCCCTCTTCGTAGCTGCCGCCGTCAACATGGCATCTACGGGGGGACCGGTCTGCGGCGGGGGCTCAGTATCCTGTCCGGGCATTTAGGGACTGGCTCCACGGTGTCTGGGTCCTTCCACGCCCTGGTGGTAAGGTCCACCAGGGGGTCGGCCGGAGGGGACACCCAAGAGGTAGACGGGCCTGCTTCGAATGCCTCCAGAAACACAGACTCATCGGAGGAAGCCTTGGGGGAAGACCACCCACCCACCTCTGATCCTAAGCATTTCCATGATGTCTCCAAAGGAGACATCCTCAGGGGGTGATCTTGGGGAGCCTTCCCCTTCATCCAAGTCCGTGTCCTCGGTTAAGGACTCAGGGGAGTCCACGTGCCTCCTATTGCACTTGCGCTTGCAAGGCACTTCCTCGGGGGGGGGGGGGGCTGTCCGAGAAGGTCTCGCCAGCAACATCCTGTTCCAATGGAACAACCTGGGACATCGAAGCAGGCTGTCCCTGTGGCTGGGTGATGGAAGCCTGGCCCAGCAGAGAGGGAGTGCAGGGTGGAGCAGAGACAAGAGCCGGGGGTCCGGATGCTCTCGACAGAGCCCTCTCCACTACATCGAAGGCCGAGGGGGAACCGCTCTCCCTGGGCTCCGAGAGCCGACTCCCACTCGGATCCGATGAAGGGATCGGAGCCGGCGCCGAGACCATCGGATCCGAAGGACCAGTGTGCTCCGACCTGGACGGAGCCGAAGGCACACTGAATCCCTCGGATCCGAAGCTTGGCCCATGGCTCCGAGAGGTCAGATCCGACAGACTCGAGGGCAGGGTCGGATCCGAAGTACCAAGTACTGTTGGCGCCGACCCACCCCCGGCTCCAACGCTGCCCGGCTCCGAACGCTCCGAACCCGGGTAGCGGGTCGGAGAAGGAGCAATTGGAGCAAAAAAGGGTGTCAAGCTCCCCCCCGAAGGGGGGGGGGAGCAAGAGCACTCCCATCTGCAGCTGGGCCTGGATGAACCTTCGCATCATCCGGTCCAAGTCTGCATCTGACATACTGTAAGTCTATCTCGATGAGGCCACCGAGGCAGGCCTGGAATGCCGCCTCGATGGAGATCGGGCCTCCTCCTCCTCGGGTCCTGGGGAGAAACAAGGAGATCGGAGCCGAGGAGGAGGAGACCTAGAAGCTGTGGAGAGAGAAGCCCGCTTAGCCAGTGGGGCCGAAGCGGAGGTCTCGGCCCGCCGCTTGTGGTGCTTCTCCCTCAGTTTCTCCCTCCTAGCCTCCCTGTCCTCTGGCGCTTTAGCGGGAGTTTGAGTCCCGGCCGAAGGAAGGGGGGCAGGAGTGGCAATCACCACAGCCTGTGGTAGTGCCACGGGAGGAGCGGGGGCCGAAGCAGAGTCCGGGGGCAAAAGTCCCACCAGGACCAGCTTCGACCTCCGCTCTTTCAGTGCCCTGAGGTTGAACGCTTCACAAATGGTACAGCCTCAGGAGAGGTGTTCAACCTCAAGGCACCGAACGTACCGAGTGTGGCCATCAGCCGGGGAGAGCTTATGGCCACACACAGTACATTTTGAAAAAATGGCTTTTGGGGCCTCAGCCATACTTGAGGAAAGAAAACAAGGACTACACAGACACACAGGCCCCAAAACAGAAACACACACACACTCACTAACGGCCAGCGAAGGGAGGGAAAAAACTATATAAAAAGATATAAAATACAGGGAACCTGACTCTTACACACTTTTTAAAGCTAACGACAGGGAAAGTGGAAGAAAAATACACTTATCTGAAAATACTCGCTAAGAGCTCAAAAATCCAGCTACTCACAAGCGCGGCAAACTAGATCTGGGGTCATGGAGGGTTGGCAGGGGATTATGGGTGAGGGGAGGAGCTAGGAGCTTGGATCCATTAGCTATGAAACAAGTTGCCGGCTCGGATCCGATATCGGATCCAAGACCCACAGGTTGCTGACAAATGAAGTCCCTACTTCAGATGTGATGTTAACTACATGGTGGAACTGCTAGGCAGACAGCAGAGGCACAAATTGTACCATGTTAACATGATGAAACCTTATCATGATAGGGAGGCCCTTGTGCTGAGCATTTGCAGTGGTTGCAGGAGTCGTCTGAGGGAGATCTGGGGACTGATGATCTCAGTGAGGCTCAGGCTAACATCTCAATGGAAGGGATAGCAATGTCCCAGCAGCTATCCCCTACCCAGGTTTGAGAAATCCGAGCAGTGTTGCAGGAATTTGGGGATATGTTCACTGGGAAACCAGGGTGCACCCACCTAGTGCAGCACCAGCTGGATACAGGACCCCAAAGGCCTATTAGGCAGGCCCCTTATAGAGTGCCTGAGAGAGAGTCAAACAGACGCTGAGAAAGGAGGTACAGGAGATGTTGGAACTAGGGGTGATTCAAGAGTCCAAAAGTCCCTGGGCCTCTCCAGTGGTGCTGGTGCCAAAGAAGGATGGCAGCACCAGGTTCTGTGGGGACTACAGGAAATTAAATTGTCACACAGAGTCAGATGCTTACCCCATGCCTAGGACAGATGAGGCCCTAGAGCAGCTGGGTGGGGCTTAGTATCTTAAAACCATTGATCTTACCAAGGGTTACTGGCAGGTGACCTTGACTCCCAGTGCTAGGAAGAAGTCAGCCTTTGTGACTCCTTTTGGCTTGTATGAGTTCACAAAAATGCCCTTTGGGATGAAGAATACCTCAGTGACTTTCCAGAGGCTGGTAGATCATATCCTAGCAGGAGCAAGAGGGCTTGGCCCTTGCTTACCTAGATGATATTGCCATCTACAGCCATTCCTGGCAAGAGCACCTTCAGCATGTCAGGGAGGTGTTGGGCAGACTACAGAGGGCAAGGTTGACCATTAATCCGAGCAAATGTCAGGTGGGTATGGCAGAGGTCTCCTACCTAAGACATAGAGTGGAGAGTGGTAAGATAAGGCCAGAACCTGCCAAAGTGAAAGCCATTCAGGCATGGCCTGCACCTGTTACGACAAAGCAGGTGAGGGCATTTTTAGGGACAGCAGGGTACTACAGAAAGTTCATCCCCAGTTATAGTACCATAGCTGCTGCCCTCACAGACCTGACAAGGAAGAACATGCCAGATAAGGTAGTGTGGACCCCAGCATGTGAGCAGGCATTCCAGAAGCTTAAAGAAGCTTTGGGAGGAACTCCTGTGTTACCCAGCCCAGATTACAGCAAAGAATTTGTTGTGCAGGTGGATTCTTCAAACCATGGGGTGGGGGCTGTACTTAGCCAGATTTCTTCAGAGGGGGAAGACCACCCAGTGGTTTATCTCAGTCGTAGGCTCCAACCCAAAGGGGAATGCTATGCATCTGTAGAAAAAAAAAGAAGTTATGTACTCACCATAATGTTCTTTGTTTGTAGTCCATCTCGCCCTTCAATCTTACTGATGGGATCAGAGCCGATCCTCGGCTCCGACTAGGCTTATTTACAAGCTTGAAGTCTTCTAGTTGGCTCGTGGCTAGGTATGTATCCCATGGTGCACCAGTACAATCCCGAGATCTTGTTTGCTGCTAAGAGAAATAATAACAAACATACATAAAGAAGCCAATGATAAAAGGTCTCCAGTGAATAATAATATTTTTCTGTCTCCAGGTACTTCCAGGACGGGGGTAGAAGGGTGGGTTCATATGAATGAAGGGCGAGATGGACTACAAACATGGAACGTTATGGTGAGTACATAACTTCTTTATGTTCTGTAGTACTATCTCGCCTTCATTCTTTCTGATAGGACAGCGTCCTTAGCACCTTATTCTTGAGTGGCTCAAGGAAAAATACCCCTGAGTACCGTGGAACCAAAGGATGCTCTACCCCTGGAGGTTAAATCCAATTTGTAATGAGTAATAAATGTGTGAGGGGTAGCCTAAGTTGCTGCTGCACAGATATTATCAAGTGGGACCCTGGCTTGAAAGGCTGCAGAGGTAGACTGAGATCTAGTAGAATGAGCCTTGATTTTGAAAGGTAAAGGCCTACCCTCAGAGGTATAAAAGTAAGCTATACAGCTAGAGATCCAATTTGAGAGGGTCACTTTGGAAACTGGTAAACTGACCTGGATTCAGAGAAGGAAATGAATAATTGATCTGATTTCCTGAATTCCTTAGTCCGGTGCAAATAAAAACGTAATTGTCTATGGACATTCAAATGATGAAACCTGTACTCTGCTGCGTTGGAATGATTTGGGAAGAACACGGGAAGTTCTATGGATTGTTTCAAAGTGTTATGGGAACAGACCTTGAGGACAAAGGAAGGATTAGTACGAAGAGATACTCTGTCTTTGTGAAAAATTAGATAAGGGGGTTTTACAGACAATACTTGTAACTCTGACACCCATATGGCAGATGTGATAGCCACCAGAAACAAAGTCTTCCAAGACAGAAATTTCAAAGGTGATGAATGAGAAGGCTCAAAGGGCGGAGACGTCAATTTGGATTCACAAAATTCAAATGCCGTGAAGCTACAGGTTCTTAAAATGGGGGTCTTAATGTGGCACCTTTGAGGAAGGTTTTGTACAGCCTATGTGACATCAGATTAGAATCTTGTATGCCTAGATAAAAATTAGAAATCTCTGCCAACTGAACCCTGATAGGGGCAGCCACAGATCCATGGTGGAAAAGCTCAGACAGAAATTCCAAAACCACCGGAATGGAGGTGGTATAAGGGTCAACATTCTTTTTTTCAGCCCAGACAGAGAATCTCCTCTAGTTACTGGAATACAGTCTCCTAGTGGAGGGTTTATGAGAGGACATTAGGATAGGAGTCACGGAGGGTGAGAAGTCGTGAAGCCTGACTAGGGATGGAACTGGAGCAGCCAAGCTGTCAAACTGAGGGTGTGAAAAGCAGGATGAAGCGAGCCTGACATGTGCGTCAAGAGATCTGATGAGGCCAGTAAGAAGCAATGAGGATCAGTTTGCTTCCCAGCTGTTTCGCTTTCTGAATAACCTTGGGTATGAGAGGAAAAGGAGGAAAAGCATAAAGGAGACCCAGGGGCCAATCATGAACAAGTGCGTCTCTTGGTGACTCCCCCGGAGGAGGGATGAAGGAGAAATAGCTGCTGCATTTGGCATTGATCGAGCTGGCAAAGAGATCGCAGCAAGGCTGTCCCCATCTGCGGAAAATCTGCTCCGCTATTTCCGGTTTCATAGACCACTTGTGAGGCATCAAGATTGCCCGGCTGAGCTTATCGGCTATCACGTTGGTTGTCCCTGGAATGTGCATTGCCACCAGAAAATGCTGAGACGATATTGCCCATTTCCAAACTCGAATGGCCTCTCGACAGAATGGGTATGATTTGGTTCCGCCTTGTTTGTTGATATACCATACTACCAACATGTTGTCTGATTGTATCACAATCGTTCCAAGAGGCAAAAGGTTGTGAAGTACTTGCAAAGCTAGGAGCACCGCCCTCATCTCTAGAACGCTGATATGCAGGTGAGCCTCGTAATCTTGCCATGTGCCTTGGACCGTCCTGCCTAGATAATGCCCCCCCATCCTATCTGCGATGCATCCGTGGTCACAGTGGCAACGGGTTGGCGAGGGACAAATGAAGTGCCTGTGGTTAACTGGTTGGGTTGAGTCCACCAAATGAGGTCCTTCTTGTAAAATTCTGTCAGCAGTATGTGATGCGATAATGGTAGGTGTTGAAAAGACCACTGGGACGACAACAGCTACTGAAGAACCCTCATGTGTAGTCTGGCTAGCGGCACTAGTAGCATGGTGGAAGCCATGGTCCCTAGAAGCTTCAGAATAGTCTTGGCCTTGACCTTTCGTAGGGGGAGAAGACGACGTTGAATTTGAAGAACCAGATTCTGTGCCCTTTCTACTGGAAGATGAGCCAACATGTGTACTCTCTCTGCGGCTATAAAATTCACAAATTGAGAGGGCAATAAGGCAGATTTTTCCTAGTTGATAGAAATCCCCAACTGGGCACAAAGTTGAATGGTAGCGTCCCTGGTCTGAAGAAGTAGATGCCTGGTGGTGGGGGCGGTCAGGAGCCAGATGTCCAGATATGGAAACACCTGGAAATCTCGACGTCTCAGGTGAGCTGTCACTACTGCCATACACTTGAACACCCTGGGGGCTGTGGCGAGACCAATTGGTAGAGCACAAAACTGGTAATGACTGGCTCCCAGCCGGAAGCGTAGATGACTCCTCAACACCTTGTCCATTTTTATGTGGTAGTAAGCATCTTGGAAGTCTATTGAGCACATCCAAGTGTCTTTCCCTAATAACGGGAGTATAGACTGCAGCGTCACCATCTGGAACTTGTCCTTCTTTCCTGATTCATTCAATCTGCTGAGGTCCAAGATGGGCCTCCAGTCCCCTGTACGTTTTGGGACCAAAAAGAATCTGTAATAAGTTCCGGATCCTATTTGGTCTGCTGGGACGGTTTGGATGACTATTTTTCCAGCAACTTGTTAACCTCCACAGTTGCCTGATCCCTGTGGTTGGGTGGAACATCCGGGATCCTCTTGGGAACATAGGGTGGCAGAGAAATGGGTATGACATAACCTCTGGTAATAATTCTTTGTACCCATTTGTCTTGAGTGATACTTAGGCCAGGCTTCTGGATATAAAGAAATGCTACCCCCGACCGGCTCCAGAGAAGCACAGTCAGGCCCCACATCAGAAGCGCTGGTAAGGCCGGCCCTGAAACGCATTGTGGCCTCCCTGGTTTTGCGGTCCGCCCCTGCCTCTAGGGTGATGTCTACCATTTCCTCCTCTGCCTCTGAAGGAGGAGTCACCCTGTGCATCTTGGAACAACCTCTGGGATTTCTTGAACCACATTTAATCACCTCTCTGACCCTTAGGGTATGGTCTAGAGGGGACAGTAAAACGTACTACTATGGAAGAGAGTGTTTTTCCTTCTTGCTCACACCGGGTGAGTGTGTCCTTTACCTTGTGTCCAAACAATGAAGAACCGTTGAAGGGAGTGTTGTTAAAGGTAGACTTGAACAGTTCTGCAAAATTACACAAACGCATCCAGGAATAATGCCTTAGGGAAATTCCTGAACCCGCTGCTCTACTCGCTCCATTGGCTGCATACGAGATAAGCCTCATGGACGAGCTGACAACAGAGTTCAAGGTAGACAACTGGGTAGACACCTTGTCAGGGACTCCCTCAGTACATGCACCTTGTAGAGAATCACCTAGCTCTAAGGAGATCTCTCTGAAGCCTCGTGAAGTGTGTAAGGTAGTTCAGCAATCTAAGAGTAAATGCCACTGACGAGAAGATACGCTTCCCATATCTGAACGTTAGAGACTCCTTATTTGGCGGATGAACAGAAGAAGTTTCCGCTAGCTCCTTCTTAGTGGCCGCCGCCGCCACCACCATGGCATCTATGGGAACACCTTTAGACAAAAATTCCTTTTCCCTGGGCGCAGAAAGAAACTTATTTGGTCTCCTGGGGACTGGCTCCACGGCATCAGGAGTACCCCACACCTTCCGTCTAGCTCCATCAGTTCAAAGGGTGGAGAGACCCAAGAGGCTGAAGGTTGAGACCCGAAAGCCTTCAGGTAACACTGACTCCTCCATCAGAAGGGGTGACAGTGGGCCAGCCGCACCTCAGCTTAAGGATTTCCAAGATGTCTACAAAGGAGATATCAGAGAATGACTTGGGGGACCCTTCTGACTCCTCGAGGTCAGAGTCCGAGGTAAGAGACTCATCCTGGGAGTCTACATGCTTCCTCTTGCATGTCCTCTTCTGTTGGGGCTCCTCGGAAGGATATTCCAGGGAGGTCTTGGAAGAGTGGGGGCCACCAGCTGGTGGCTCCTGAGGCTGTGGGTCTCTGCTGTCCAGAGAGAGAGCAGGAGCTGAGACAGAAGTAGGTGCCCTAGGGGAAAGATTGTCGGTACCCCTGGTAGGAGCTGATGATCGGGATAGCACACTCATCATCATCTCAAATGCCGAACTCTCCAGCTCTGAAGACCTCCTCGGCTCAGAGGAGACAGAGAATGCCATCGGTTCCACAACCATCAGCTCTGAGACAGACGTAGGGTCTGAGCTCACCCTTGCCGACGCACCGAGAGGAAGGCTTGGAACAGAAGAGGTTCGGTTCCAGGCATCCCTGTCGGGGCCGACTGGGGAGCTTTGGCTCCTAGACACCATGGACGGCACCGAGTGTCGGAGCAAAACTCGGCTCCAAAACAACCTCAGGGGGAGCTGGAACCAAGGGTTCCACCAGCGGTACCAAACACTCTGGCTCCGAAAGACCAGCATGGCTCGGAGGAGGAATCACTGAAGGGGGGAAACAGACTCAAGTGGCCCCAGAACTGACTGGGTCAGAGCCAACAATAATTTTAAAGCCAGATGGCTTATGGTCCTTGCCTTCCTTAGACATCTCACAGAGTATGAACTCACACACACACAGGAAAGAACGTGAGAGTACTAGGTCCTCTAACTTAAACGGGCCTAGCCCTACAGGAACCGGTAAAGAAACACTACAAGGACTAGGTCCTCTAACTTAAACGGGCCTGGCCCGGGTAGGAAAGAAAGGAAAGCTAGGTCCTCTAAAATGGACCTAGGTGGATAAAGAAACAAGGAGAGAGACTCGCGCACACAACAGAACAGGAATACAGTCTAATCTGTGGAAAATACAAAGAACAAGGTCAACAGAACCTCATTCTGTCTGCAACACTAACAGGAATATCAGTTAAGCAGAAAGCACTGCAAAAAAGTTAGTACTTATAGCTATTTAAACAAGCACACAGCCTAAACTAAGTGCAAAAGGCGCCTACAACTACTAATATCAAAAGTATGAAAAGAGTAATATAACAACCAAGAGAAAAATGGCACACAGGATACCAAGTAGTACAAGGTCAATGGCCAACTGTACTTAAAGAAATTGAACACAAACGACGCTCTAATAAATGTTAACTATTCTAACTGCAAAGACTACACTAACTATAACTATACAATGCTATATAACGCTATCAAAGTGAATAGAAGATTTATCCAAAAATGTCTGAAGGAAATGTGCAAGACTTAGCCACGGCCAAGAAGAAGCACATCCCAACTCGATGCAGCAAACAAGATCTGGGGATTGTATTGGTGCACCATGAGATACCTACATAGCCACGAGCCAACTAGAAGACTTCGAGCTTATAAAAAGGCAGAACCGGAGCTGAGGATCGGCTCCGATCGCATCAGTAGGAATGAAGGTAAGATAGGACTATAGAACATGGAATGTCTATAGCCATAGTGTGGGCACTGCAAAAACTTCAGCTTTATCTGTATGGAAAGAAATTCACTGTTATGACAGATCACAACCCCCAAATTTGGTTAAACAGAGCCAGACAGCAAAATGCCAAGTTGCTAAGATGGAGCCTAGGGTTGCAAGCATATATGTCATGTCAGTGCAGCAAAGCAGTGGGGTTAGCAATGCCAATGCAGATGGGCTCTCAAGACAGGGAATGGGGTGAGGTACACTCAGATAGACCTAACCCTCTCAAGCGGCGATTCTCAAGGGTCAACTGAAAAACTAGCTTGAGTTCTCCAGGGGGGAGAAATGTGAAGACTGGTAGAGAAGGGTGACTGCTGCCAGCATAGCCAGATAGAATTTTGCAGACAATTCTGTCATTTGTAAATATGAATGTAAACTACAGGCTTGTTGTCTTCAATGTAAAGAAATACTGTTACATGTGGAACTGGAAATAAATGTGACAACAGTGCACTCTACAGACCAAAGTAAAGCATGTGATGACCCTTTGAAGTAGACAGTGGTTCCGAAAAGTCTAGATAAGAAATTCTTTCTATTGTTTTAACCAAAAGTTAAATTGGTAGATTTAAACATGCAAATGTATTTTTATTGCTCTGTTCCTGACCAGCTACAAGATAACAAAAGGGAGATGTTAAGAATGTAAATGCAGTTAATGTGTAGCCTGGAAACACCAGGAAAGTGTAAAGGAAATGATGTAATGTTCATCAGAACTGCAGTTTCAAATTAAACAGAGAGAATCAGAAGGCATTAAGTATTTTTGTCTTGATCATCCAACTCACAACACTCTGCCTGTTTTCTTTAAGTTATCCTAGACTTGCGTTTTCTTTTAGGGATAGCTAGAAACTAGAAAGATTACACTAAGTGTTTTTCTGTGATATCAGAACTGTACTACTGAATTATTTTAAGTATTTCTGTGTGATCTCTGAACTCTTGACTAGCACTGACTGTGTAGTAGAAAGTATTGTCTTGTGGTTTCAATTATTTATTATTAAACATTTTAAAACATTTTAACTGTGGCTGGTTTGTGTAGAGAAAAGTTAAGCTCTAGAATACAATGCATGTATATAAGGATCCTGTACCAAGTCACTCTAATAAGCTTTGAGACTGTTTAGTCATAGTACCAATTGGATAATAAGTTTGCACAGTAATAATTGGACACCCTTTTAAGGGCCTTTGAGTAACTGATAATTATTAGCTGCGTGGTGGTGGGTACTACCACACAGTCTGGGTAAAAGGGGCACAGCTGGAGAACCTATGCCAGCCTTCTCCAGAAGTGTCTGTGTGGATGTATAAACTCTTATTTCAAAGTGTGTCAGCTACTTGGGCAGAGACACGAAGCACTGGTTGGACAGAGAGGGTGCTGAAGATTTTAGCTTGCCCAGCTAGGCTGAGATCTGGACCCTATAGTTTTGCCAGTGGGGAGTCTTATTGGGGACCTGGAGAGCAAGGGAGCAACTAGCCCCAGACTGACTGTGATCTCTGTGTGCTCTGGTGTTAGTGGTGAGGATTGAGGCTCCTTGATTGCTGGGCCAGGGCACGGATGTCACAGGAGTGTTCATAAAGGAAGCCTTAAAGAAGTCTGCAAAGGTGCATCCAGGCATGTCGTCTCGTGACTATATCTGCGCCTGCCTCTCTAGCCGCTCTTTCCGGTGTGTGAAAAGATGCATGGAAGAATTGGATATGGATTCTAGGGTCGCTATCTGAGAAACTATGTTGTTACAGACCTCATCAGAAATGGCTCCTGCCAAGGTTTCAGAGAGTTGGTTGATAAGATCCCTCTGGAGCCTTGTAAAGTGTGCCAAATAGCTCAAGGACCGTACGGCGAATCAATGAAGCAAACGCATGCTTCCCAAGTCTGTCTATCCCCCAGGACTCCTTCCTGGGCGGATGGACAGTCTGGATCTCTTCTACCAAGT
The DNA here is from genome assembly GCF_019279795.1 of Protopterus annectens. Classification (NCBI taxonomy): domain Eukaryota; kingdom Metazoa; phylum Chordata; order Ceratodontiformes; family Protopteridae; genus Protopterus; species Protopterus annectens. Next base: position 1,379,692,445 of record NC_056745.1, on the reverse strand, counting down.
CTTTCTTGGTTGTAGCCGCCACCACCACGGAATCTACTGGAAGACCTTTTAACCAATGGGGCTGCTCAGCTGGGAGAGATAGCATTTTGTCAGGCTTCTACGGTATAGCTTTCAGGGTGTCAGTAGCATTCCATGCATGTTGGATGATGAGCTGGAGAAACTCATCGGCCGGCGGGGTAACCCATGGGGTAGGGAGCTGGGCACGAAAGGCCTGCCGGAATACGGATTCCTCTGAGGAAGGATTGGAGGACTTCCAGTCACCCCTCTGCCTTAGGATCTTGAGGATGTCACCAAAGGACACCTCATCAGAGGGTGACCGTGGGGACCCTTCCCAGTTATCAAAGTCCATATCTTTGGTCACAGACTCCTAAGTGGAGTCCATGTGATTCCTCTTGCACAAAACCTTGCGAGGTACTTCCACAGTGTGGAGTTCTTGGGAAGACTGCAAAGAGGGGGTCTCCTGAGGGGAAGAAACCCGACGCCCTTGTGCTAGGTGGTTGCGGCTTGTGACAGTTGTGGCACAGAGGGGGGAGAGGACTCTGACATGGGGGGGTTTTGCCAGTGGAAGCAAGTGCCCTCTCTGCATGGCCTAGAAGGCTGGACTGCCCAAAGAGGGATGGGAGCCTAGAACCGACACAACAACCTCGGAACCGGGGGCACACCCTGCTCCAACGAGCCGACCCCCAGACCAGGCGTCTCAAGATGGCTGTGGAGCGTGAGGGAGGGAGGATTCCTGGAGGGCGCCATAGAAAAAAATCGACGTGGAACCAAGAATGCCCTCCCCCATGGCACAGCCACTAGCCTGAGAAAAGCCTGACGCCCAGTGCACCGAGGGCCACAAGGACGACTCCGGCTCCAAAGGGAGGTCCACTATTGGGGTCAGAGGGAGGGACTTTGATGCTTGCATGGAAATCAAAGAAGAGAGTGTATGTTGGAATCTGAGGAGAAATATTTTCACCTGAAAGAGGGAACGTAGCTTTAGATGGTTGAGAGAGAGACCCCTGGCCACAAGCAACTGGTCAATAAGCCGCAACATATCTTGTTCAGAGAAATTCCTGGTCGATCTCCTAGAGAAACCTGAAGGTGATTCTGGCCTTTCTAGAAAAGGGCTATATTGGCTACCAACAGACTGATCAAAAGGAGGAGAGTACTTGGTCCTTGCTAGTATGAGTGGTGCAGAGCCTGGAACCGAAGGTGTCTGCACCGAGGAGAATGGTGTTGAGGTAGTCTGTGCCGATGAAGACAGCGCCATAGAAGTTGAAGGTGTCTGCACTGATGAGTATGGTGCCATCGAGGAAGGTGTCTGCACCAGTAATAATGACGGTGCCAAAAAGGATTGCACTGAAGAGCATGTTGGTGCTGAAAGTGTCTGCACCGTAGAGGATAGTATCATCAAACTCGAGGCCAAAGGAGAATGTACCTGCAGAGACGGTGCTGGTAAAGGCTGCGACGAAACTGTTGGAGCCGTAAATGTCTGCACCGGGAACTCCGTGCTGGTGGCGATAAAGAGGGCATACCTGGAGCAAGAATCAACTGGGGTGGTGCCGAGCCTGGAGCTGAAAGGTCACAGGTGGCAGTGCCAGACTAGAAATTTTTACCTTCTTATGAGTCGACTCCCTGTGATCTCCAGAGGGAGATGAAGTGAGCGACCATGAGGAGGAAGAAGAAGAATACCCCTTACGGGGTTTAGCAGGAGTGGGTGAGCCTTCCGACCCAGAGATAGCCTCACAGAAAGACGTTATGAGGAGACCTTTCAGGATTAACTTGCCCTTTCCTTCACTGAGAGTCCTGGTTGAGAAATTTCTACAAATCCCACACGGGGGATCCACTGTAAGGTGGAAGACATTCAAGCAAGAGAGACACACATCATGGCCATCAGAAAGAGGTAACTTACGGCCACAATCCTTACCCTGCTTGAAACCAACACTACTTTTCTTGTCCGACATGATGTGGAGAAGAACAGTATCAAAGAGTTAAGAAGGCTACCCAGAAGGGTAAGAAGAGAGAAAGGAAGGATTACCAACGATGGTAATGAAGAATTACCCTAAAGGTAAGAAAAAGGGTAATAAAGTAAAAGAAACTATAGGGAGAGAGTCTTAAAGGTATGATAGGGTAGGAGTATAGTAATAATAACTGATTGAAAACTTTTAAAGTACTAACAATATAGAAACTTTCAAAAAAATTATTCACTTAGTTGAGAGAGAGTGGCTTGACACGGCTTTACAGCAATGTGGCAAACGAGATCTGAGCTAACAGGGAGCAGAGCATTCTGGTAGGATCTTGGCTAGAGAGTTTTTGGCTGACGCGAGCTTGATATAAGGCCGGCTCGTTTCCATTCGATAAACCATATCAGATCATATATTATGGCTTATATTTAATAAAAAGCACTTAATAAAAGATTGCAACTTGTCTGTTAAAATTCTGCGAAAGGTTATTCAAAAACTTTAGAAGACAACTTGACTTTGCAATGACATCCTCATTTCGGCAGACTAGAAATTCAGTTAAGTACAAGTACAGTGGCTTCAAGTGAATGCTTGCTTGCCAAATAGTTTTCTTTAACTTAAACAAGTGGTCTATAGCTTTGCAAGCAACCATGAAAATACTAGATTGCACAGCCTGAACTATTGCAAACCTACCTACATTATGTCAAGAGCATAACTTTTGATTGTCCAGAAATTCACACAACTTCCAAATTTTTTGCGTCTTTTCTTTTTTTTTTGTCAGTTCCTCATAATATTTGTGTTTTTTCCGGCAAATCACGGAGTACTGCAGTCATTAAATGATGAGTGTTTCAATTATATACTTCATGTCCTTCCGAAAATGCATGCTAATAGAAAGTTGCTAGAACAGGTTTTACAAGAACATTTAAAATTTGTCCCCCTTTATTTTAGCTTTTCCCAGATTTTTTTCTATACTTTTTTGATATCCTTATTAAACTGACTTTTTTTTTTTTTAAAGGACATGGGTGTACACACCATTACAGAAAAGAAAAGAATCTATACTAACATTTCTTTCATGTTCATGCAGTATACATTTTAACAATTTTCATTCACTCCAACATTAAACAATTTGCCCAATTCCTGCCCTCCCATAAATTCCACGTCTCCTCCTGAACACTATTTTGCATGTATTGCTCCAACAAATTCCATTTATTTCTATCTAATTTAATCCTTTCCTTTGTTCTTTTATCTCCTTTACAACATTCAGTACTTGCATAAAGACGCTGACAGGCATGTGTCAAACAAGTAAAACAACTTTAGACTGCAGCTCCAATTATTCTAATGACTAGAACCCAAATGTAAACAGTGACCTATGATAACCAGAGGGAAGACAGAAAAAATGTCGACTCGAATGAGAGCACACTTGACAGAAGATACCACTGTGTGTACATTTTCACCATCAAAGAAAGTGATGACATTTTCTTGCCTATTGTCTTGCCCGTTTTCATATGAACTGAGAGGAAACCTACTTGTAACAGAACTTCAAGCACAGCATGACAGATTTTGCAGCAAATGCTACTTATCAAACACACATTTAACTTTGCAAGTAAGTTTTGGTACAGTTCATAAGTATTTACATGACAGTAGAGACCGGTGATCAAGCTTGTCTATTAATCTAAATAGCAGCATTATTTTTCTAACCACTGCATCCCACAACTGGTGTCCATGTTTTAACTAGTGAGTGGGAAATCAAGCTACAGGGGGAAAAATCTACTATGTTGTGTTGATAGCTACCCCATTCAAGCTGGCATGAAGAGCTACAGCCTTCGGTCTTGCTCTTCCTATATCTTTGGAATAGAAGACTGTATTGCCCTGCATGCATGAAATGTGGACTTTGCTTCTTCTGCACAAGGCATTTATAAACTGCAGAGACTTCATTTATAAGGTTAGATACTTGCTTTTTATGTCAATCTGAAATCAGTGTTAAATTAACATTACCTTTTCAAATGCCATTTGTTACCTTCAAGTTGCTCAGTCTAACAGAGTGATGAACTGATGGAATATAATATCACTTGTAAAATCAACAAAATTACAATTAACTTTGCAAAATCTCAAACCTGCAAAACTGTCCAAGTATACTGGGCTTTTCTGTATATGTAGAACAAAAGAAACTTGAGCTGCAAATCAAAGATGTACTTTAAAAGTTGATCTTTAATTCTCCTAACAAAGGGCAATGCATGTACACTTTTTTCCTCTGCTCCCACTTCCAAGCTCATCATACTCTCTCCCATTTACTTTACCTTCATTGATTCTGCATACAAGGCTAAGATCCATCCCCTTGCATATGTTGGCACAAGGCAGATTCTATCTGAAAATTATTACCTGCTAATGAAGCAAATGCACAAGTCAAGAAATGGAGAGTGGGAGGGGAAAGTAGAGTTGTGAAAATAAACCTACTATGACGGTAGATGTTAGAATGATCATGGCTGCAGTAGCCATAGCTACACAAGTTATATCCTGCATAGGACATAGCCAGCCAGCTTCCAAAGCTTCAGGGCACTTTTCATATATCCAGTCAATCAAGCTTGAGCTGAATTGAGTTGACTAAAGAGGAATGTTTGGGTGGCAAGCACTTCACAGCTTCCATGCCAATAGAGAGAGGGAGACTGAGCCCTGAAAGGACAATGCTACGAAAAAAAAAAAAATGTCTATACTAACCTCAAAACTGTCCAATTTTCGCAGAATGTTCAGATTTATGCTTTATATTTTTGGTCTGCTCCTCATAAAATGTGTTTGTTTTTGCAAATCACTGAGAATTGAAGTCACTGAACAATGACATATATTTGAGTTTCAGACTTCATATCTTTTAGAAAATGTATGCCAACACAGTCTATAAGAACAGTATTCAAAATCTGCCCCCATTTTTTGTGCCTTTATCCATCCATTATTTTAGGCTTTGTCTAGAATTGTTGTGATAAGAGGCTGAGAGGTATGGTCAACACCCTGGCATAAACACACCAAATACAAGGGGTCAAAGGTGGGAGTAGCTACTGCAGCAGTGATCATCTGAACGTCTACTGTTACGGTAAGTTTATTTACACAACTGTACTATGTTCATCATACTGATCATTGCTGTTCTAGCCTTAGCTATACAGGTATATTATCCTAGCCTACTACATTGGGAGGTAGAAAGAGAAGAGAGTCCAGACGTCACTGCAGAGTGGTCTTAACAAAGCCTGATCTAGACCTAGAGAAGGACTGAAGCTTGTAGTGCTTTGTAAAAGTATCTAAAAGTATGTACAAACAACCAAGTTACATCTTTTAGTATACCTCCAAAGTAGAACCCTTTAAAAAAAGCCATAGATGAAGCCAAGGCTCTGATAAGAGTGGGACCTGACCCTGCCTGAACTAGTTTTGTAATGATGAGTATAACATAAGGTAATTATTAACCATTTGGCAATAGTCTCTTTTGACACAGTTTGTCCCTTCTTACCTTTAAAGGAAATGAACTGAACTGAGAAGGTGAAAGATTTAGTTCTATCAAGACAGTACCTTGATTGTATGTGGACACCCAAGGTATGGAGTACCCTCTATCCATCATTTTTAGGTTCAGGAAAGAAAATGGAAAGATGGATAGTTTGACAAAGTAAACTTGCATACCATTTCAGGCATAAAATATGGATTAGTTCTCAAAGAATCCCTGTCTCTGTGGAAAAGATAGGGTTGACTTACCATAAGAGCTTGCGACTCAGATACTCTTCTTGCAGGTGTCAGAGCAATCAAAGTTTTCCTCCTCTCAACTGTACAGATTTTCACAGAATGTCCAGATTTTTGCCTTATATTTTTGGTCCGTTTTTCATAAAATTGTGGCTTTCTGGCAAATTAGTGGCAAATCATTAAAGACTGAAGTTAGAAAATAATGACAGACATTTGAGTTTTAGACTTCATACCCTTCAGAAAATTAATGCTAATGCAAAACCTGTTATTCTATCAACTTTCTAAGTTTGTAAGAGCAATATTTAAAAATTGTCCCTATTTGTACCACTTTTTTCATGGCTTTGCCCAGATTTCTTACTCTAAGAGGTTGAGAGGTAATCAAATGGAGCAAGTGTTAGCTTTTCTAACAAAAATTAAGATACCAAGGAAGATTTTCTTGGAAGCCTCTTACACTAAACCCCTTTCAAAAACACTAGGACATGAGAATGCATTGAAAGGAGACGGTTCTATGGGCAGACATGCTGAAATGGCTGATAAATGAACCATGAACTAGGAGTAAGAAAGGTCATAGGGGTGCTGGTTACTTTGCTGGCACCAACCAGAAAACATTTTATATTTACTAGTATATGATTTTTCTAGTAGCAGGCTTATCTTCACTAGTACCTGCTGCACATTCTAAGTAAACAAGTGCCTAAAGGCAATTAAGACCCTATCATCCAGGCAGAAAATGGAACTTGCCTGGGGTTGGGGTGTATCAAACACCCCTGTTCTTGTGTGAGTAGATCCATTTTTGTGGAGGAAGCTTATGGTAAATGCCCTTAGTAATTTCCAAATGAAAGAACAAACATGACTGCCTGGACCAGAAGGGTGTCACGACAATGATCATGGGGGATTCCTTCTGAATTTTTTTAGAAGTATCCAAGATATCAGTGGAAAAGCATACAAGAACATTCCTGTCCAAGAAAAAGAAAAGTAAATCTTGGAAGATCCCCTGATCGAGTTTCCATTCATAAGAGTCTGTCCTTGTCCCCCTCAGCCTGCCTGACACACAGTTTTGCTCTGACTGAAAGTAGGATGCCTGCAGAATAAGATTGTGCTGTGAAGCGATATCCAAAACCAACATGGCTAGTCTGTAGACTGGGTACAGCCTGGTTCCTACTTGCTTGTTGATGTGCCGCACGACTCTGGTATAGTTTGTAAAAATCTGAAGAGGTCCTGAGATCCAAAGTTCATTTGGAGAGTTGAGTGCCTTTGATCAGGGCAAGCATCGCTTATACTTATGTGCTTGCATCAGTCCTTGGTGTCCCACACAGCTTGTACTTTTCTCCCTCCTGAAACTGCTTCCAAAGCAAATTCCAAGGCATCTCTGGTGACTGACTGCTTCAGAAGAGGGTGCGAGAAGGGCAGACCCAGATTTAAGGATATTTGTCAAACACCAGCAATGGGATTTGAAAAGACAAAGGATGTTGGTGCTGGGACCAGAGAGACTTTGGTTATCACTGTATCTTTCTCATGTGGAGTCTCGCCAGGGGTATCATGAGAAGTGAATTCCATTAAATCCAAAATGCTGTGGTATTGCCTCACACTGACTGAAGTCCAAGTGTGAAAACCTTAGAAATGGATCTAGATAAAGATTTATTTTTTCCTGTGGAAGGAAAGCTCTTTGAACTTTTTAAATGACAACCCAGGAACACAATCCTGTGTGAAGGAATCAAGAAAGACTTTTGAATGTTCTCCTGGAATCCCAATTCGTGTACCAGATTTCTCACCCAAGTGAGAGATTCTGTACACTTTGAAAAAGACTCTGCAAAGATAAACAAGTCTAAATGTGGAAAATGTGGATACCCTGTAGCCTGTAATGAACTTTAACTGGAGCTAGACACTATGAACACACTTGGTGCAGTGGATAATCCAAAGGTTAAGACAGAACTGATAAAGTGATTCATATGCACAAAACCTTAACACCTGAAGGCTGGATGACTAGGGATATGATAAGCATCTTTTAAATCTAGTGTTACCAGGAAACTTGAATGAGGAAGAAAAGTTAACAGGTTGCGAAGTGACATCATTCTGAATTTGGGCACTATAACAAATAGGATTTGGAAAGATTCATAACTGTTCTCCAAGCATTTTTCTTTCTTTGGCATTAAAAAGATCCTTGAATAAAAGAACCAGTTCCTCCTTCCCAGGCGGAGAAAGGCTATCATTCCTGGGACAGTATGTGATGGGCAAGTGAAATTAAGTGTCTGGTCTGGTGGACGAGGAATTAACACTCTGGAAAGGATAAAATTCCTCCCAATGTCATCTGTAACTTTGATAAATAATCTTCAGAATCCATTTGTCTGAAACTATCTGTTGTCAAACAAAAAAGTGAAGATTCAGACTTTCTGGAGGGAGAATGGCACTGCCAGGGTAGGAGGGGGATAGAGATCCCTTCTTAAATAGTCATTCTAACTTGCTGGACTATTGTTTTGGGGAGGTTACAGAATTCCTTTTGAAAACCCTTGCTATTTCTTGTTAAACATCTGTTTACTTGCATTTTTGGATGAGGGGGTTACAGAATCCCTTATAAGATTTAGAAAGGAAGGGCTGAAAAATCTTACAGATTCCCTGTATCAGCTTACCCCTTTCATAACACATTTTGATCACCTCTGCAAGAGGGGGACCAAAAACTAAATCTCTAGCCAAAGGAGAATCTGAAATCTCATTTTTATTTAGGAAGTTCTGAGACTGCAAACAGGCAAACCTCATCAAAACAGTACCAGTGGCCACAGCCCTGGAAGAAGTATCAAGTGAGTCATACATAGACTGTAAACAATGAACAGGGACTTGTACAACAGAAGAAACTAAATTATGTACAGCAGATGTTTCCTTACAAGAAGGAATTGCAGACAAAACATTCCTCATACTTTCACAATTAGTCAGACCCAGCACAATTCAAAACTGAAAACCCAAGTTGCAAAAGTATACCCCCCCCCAAAAAAAAAAAAAACAAAACTTTTTAATAATCTTCCCACCCTCCTGATACAAATCAGGACTGGAATTAACTAAATGATTAGCAGCAGCAGGATTAACTGATGCTATAGCTGCTGGGTCAGGTTTGGGAGGAGTATGCAGTAAAAAAAAAAAAAAAAAAAAAAACACTTTAAAACTCTTTGCCACCCTAAAAGTAACATAAATCCAATTTCTCTGAGGTTCCTCCCACCTCGACCTCCCAAAAACATGCCAAGTGTTTCCATCTTAGACTCGCCCAAGAATGGAGTTGTGGGCAGGAGCACAAACTTGAGATGGTGCCTTTTAGGGGAAACGGTTATACAGACCGACTGCTTTCCAGATATGGTGCACAGTATTCTCAAGATAAGAGGATGAGGAACAGAGACTGCATGGTATGGCAAGGCTAGCCACTCAATAGTGAAAAATATGGCTCTAGGTGATTTGGTAGTACTGACTAATGTTGCTGCATGGGTATTTGCCGATGTTAAGTGGGTTGAGGACCCAGTCAACTGTGTCTTACACCAGGGACTCATACTAATGGTGAGAGGGGTATATGTGCTCCTACTGGCCAAGTATGCACCTGCCATAAAACCCAGCATCCCTTGCTCAATTTCCCAGACAGCTGGTGTCAAGCTGCCTAGCCTGAGCTATCTGGAAGAACTCCATTAACTGAAAGCTGGATGTAAAACCAATCAACTTACCAAACAAACTAAGAACTGCTACACTCACTAAGTTCACTGACAGGACATAGCTTGAAAATGGATGACCTGTCTGAAGGAGAAGACTGGACCTCCTATATATATCCAGGAGACAAGATAGAAGGGCAATGCAGCAAAGGCACTTGGCTTGGGATTTAGTCTACTAGTCAGGAGGAGGGCAGACTACAGGTGAGGGAAATGTTTCAGAAGACCTTAAGGAGTGTAATCAGAATAGTGATAGACTCATGGTAATCAGGCTCCAATGTAATGATATGGCAGTATTCATAATAGCCTTTGCCTCACAGCAATGCTGTGATAATATGGAAGAGTACATTTAGACTGTAGTTGCAGGACCTACTAGATAAAGCAGGACAGCATGAACTGGTGTTGATAATGGGTGACCTGAATGCACATATCAGGACAGACAGAACAGAATATGAGGAAGGTCTGAGACAGACCAGGCTAGGAAGGAATACGGAGTTTTGAAAAAGTGGAAAAGTGAGGAAAAGAAGAGTTGCAATAGCAAAGTACAATGCATCAGAGGCACGCTACTATCTTCTGTAAAATGACTCAGTAGATGTCACAAAAACTATACCAGGTTGCAAGGCAGAGAGAGAAAGATAAAGATGATAGACATTCTTCATAAGGGATGCCAGTAACAAGCTGTTCACCAGTCCACACGACATCAAAGGCAGATGGAAGGAGTACTTCCAGCAGCTTCTGAATGAAAACCTCAAGGAAGCTGTATTGCCCTACACACAGCTTATGACGAGAGAAGAGGAGGAGGTACCACAGAAGCAAGAACAGCACTATGGAAAATGAAGTCAGGTAAAGCAGCAGGGCTCAGATGAGGTCAAAGCAGATATGATAAAAACATTGGGTGAGATGGGGCAGAAATGGCTACGGAGTGTACTCCTAGCAGTATAGAAAGACAGGTGTATCCCACATGACTAGAGAATAAGCATACCAGTGTCCGTGTTTAAGAACAAAGGGGACAATCATTACTGTCGCTCGCCCTATGTTATGATTCAAGACGAACAGGCGGGGTAGTTCGTTTATATGCTTTATTATCTTCTTGGGTGGCGAAAGACAGGGTACCTTTTTGGCTAGGCTTATATAGGCCCTAGGACCAATAGCCTAGTACCTTCCTATGAACCTAGAAACATCAGGATGGATAGCAGCAACATAAAATATAAACAAACTGATTAACTGACAGACCATTATATACATGCATGCTTGCATCTCAACTGCTCTACAAAATGGCAGTCAGGCTTGCACATGCTCAGTATTTATACGTACGTGCAAGCCCATGGAAAGCTTCTTAAAGGTAAACATACGCACTGATCTACATCCTCCCTCTTTAGTGAATTGCTCACAATAAAATGACATCTGAAAAAGACGTGCAATAATACAGACACTGAGAAATGAACAACGTTCTTGTCCAAGCTGCAGTGTATCTGAAACATGATCTGGAAGTGTGACCTGATCTAGTGATATAGCAATTAAGACTGGATTTAGCAACAGGGACAGTCACTGGTGAACAATCTGTTTCAGGAGTTTTGGGAATCTTCTCAGGAACAGGGATATTTGCTGGAATGTCCTCTGGAACTGGAATACTGGATGACTCAATCTGAGATGTAGTCTTTCACAGGCAAGATACTGCAATACAGGCTCTGACACTGGTATTAAACATTTCCATTTCTGTCTGAATTCTACTCCTCCTGATTCCACAATGTATGACCTTGGCTCCAGGCAAACACTCTTCATGACTCCAATATGATCAAAACCTTTGGGCATCTGCATCCTCACTATCTCCCCTTCCCTTAATAGACTGAGCGGTTTTTGCTGGACTTATCATAATAGGACTGGGATAAGCACCACTTTAACAGATGGGCTTTCACTGATTTGTTGTTCTTAACACATAGTAACCAATAGATTACTGCTGACTGGTAATGTGGCTTTGGTTTGTCTCGACACAAGTCTCTGTGCAGGTGAACCAAGACATTTATCACAAGGAATATTCCTGAGAGTCAAGAGATTCAGGAAAACATCGCTACTGTATAATTTTGACTTCTCTAGTAATTGTTTTGCACTTTAAACTGCACATTCTGCCAAACCATTTGACTGCGGGTACTCAGGGCTACTTGTAACATGAATAAAGTCCCACTCATCAGCAAATTTCTTGAATTGCTGGCTTGTAAACTGTGTACCACTGTCAGAAATAACTTTATGCAGACTACCATGGACTGAAAAAGGAGTAATTTAGTAATGACAGTACTGGACTCTAGATTAGGAGGTAGGTCAATCTCGAAAATTTAAATAGGACTCTACTAACACCAAGTAATGTTGACCATTCCATTTGAAAATGTCTGTGGCTACTGTCGACCAAGGTAGTTCAGGAATCTGGTTTAGTGAAGTGGTTCTTTCTGTTGATGTGGCTTACTACTATTGCATACAGAACAAGATGAAAGTACTCTCTCACTATCCCTTGACATAGGAGGCCAAAATACTAATCCTCTCACCCTTCTTTTGGTAGAATCAATTCTTGGGTGGCCATGAAGAAAGACAGCAATATACTCTTGTTGCAAGGATTTTGGAACAATCACTTTTGGGCCTTTCAAGATACCACTGTCTGACAAAATCTCATCTCTGTAAGGAAATTAAGGCTGTACTTCTACTGGTAAACAAGATTATTTTGAAGACCATCCTCGACTGATAAAGTGGTTGAGCTTCTGAAGAATTGGATCTGAGGCTGTGTGACTTCTAAGCTCATCAAGATATGCGGAACAAAAATTTCTCACTTCCATGACTTCAAAATCAAGTTTCTCATATTCATGCTGTTCAGTGGTATTTCTGAGCAATCTGGATAGAGTATCAGCAAGATAAAGAAGTTCACCTTTTGTGTAGACAAGATTGAAATTATACTTTTGCAATTTCAACATCATGAGTTGCAATCTGGCAGGAATTGTACGCATAGGCTTTCTCAAACTAGTGAATAGAGGTTGGTGGTCAGTTTTGATTTGAACTGGGTGGCCATAAATATAATCATGGAACTTCGAACATGCAAACACAATTGCCAAGAGCTCTTTCTCTGTCTACACATACATCTCGGTTTGGGTTAGAGTTCTGGACGCATAAGCTACTGGACTACCCTCTTGAAGAATGACTGCACAAAGACCAAACTTCGAAGCATCAAGGAAAGAGTAACTGGTTTGTGATCATCATAGTATCTCAGAGTTGGTGGACTAGCAAATTCTCTGTTTCAGGACATCAAATGCTCTTTGGTGTTGTTCTGACCAGGACCAGCATACAGCTGTGTGTGTCAGCTCTCTGAGCAGTGCCAAAAGTTGGCTCAAGTCTAGAATGAATTTGCTTGATAGTTAACCATGCCAAGAAAATGTTGTAAGACTTGAACATTATCTGAAGCTGACATCTCAAGAATTGCTGTTTGTTTACAAGGACCTGGTCGTAAGTCTGAAATGGTAAACAAACAGCCAACATAAGTAATTTTTTGTAGCCTGAACTTGCACTTCTGAGGAGTCAGCTTAAGATTCACTTTATGTGCTCTTTCCAGAACTTTGAGGTTTCCGTCATGCTCCGATTCACCATTAGACATCCTACAGAAAGGCCTTTACCAAGACCACTTACTGGTGTCGAAACCATGGCCTTAAGCTTAATGCCAAAAAATGCATAGGCATCCCCTTTGGAAAAACTCAGTTCCCACTAATAACCACATCGATGGGAGCCCATTGAACACTGATGGCGTTATAAGAGATCTGGGGACACAGGCTGACAGCAACCTCTCCTTCGACCACTACATTGTCACTGTGGTCAGAAAGTCCTTCTATGTGGTACATCTCATTACCAAGGGTTTTGTCTCCAGGAAGAAAGAGGTTATCATCTCTCTCTACTCTTCCCTCATTAGGCCAATCAAATATAGTCCCCTATTAGGCCAATCGGAGAGTATAATGACCCATTTGGCATGTACTTCACTAGACATGCAACAGCTGGAAATGCCACAAAAGTATCTCACGAAGAGGATCCTAGGCCTTAAACACATGTCCTTCATGGACAGAATCAAAAAACTCCATCTATTCTCTGTCTCATATCTTCTACTAAGAGGCGATCTTTACTTGACTTACAAAGCCATGTCTGACCCAGCTTTGTTAGAAATGCTACATCTAAAGAAATCCCAATCCCTCCGCACCGCACACTCCAGAGACCTCAACCTCATTACCACAATCAACAGAACATGCTGGAGAGACAGGTTCATAACCCAGAGACTGCCCATGCTCTGGAATAGATTTCCCATACATGCCAAGCAGAGCACCTCACTGGGCCACTTCAAGATAAATCTTGATGAGTGGGTGGGAAATAGAAAGTTCACCCCGGGGATCACTCCAGTGGCTCTACTTGACAGAGGCACTGGGAACTAACGTTGGGCAGCACGATGCCAAGGCACTTCTATTGGTTAGGCTTTGTAAAGGCTCCAGGGCCATTAGCCTAGTACACATCTATGAACCTATTATCTCCTACTAGAATATCATCTACTACAACAGCACACGGATTAACCAGAAAAAATTTGTTCCATAGCACACGAAGACTTCACTGGCAGAATTTATCCCAAATGGCATTCTCAAAAATCTGTACCTGCCAAAATGATTACTAAAAGTGGTTAAGCAATCAGGGTTTTCGGTCAAGCAAAATTTGCCAAAATGAACTCTCTGCATGCAAAACAGAAAAAACTGTGGCATTTGGCATAAGAGCAGCGACTTCGACTGTATGCATTGGATGATGAGGTCTTTTCAGTGCTTTGTTCAAATTTCTTGGATCAATACATATTCTGATATCATCTGAGCTTTTCTTATGAGCAACCACCATGGAAGATACCCATTCAATTGGTTCTTCTACTGGACAAATTACACCTTGTTGCAGCATTTTGACTAGCTCAGCTTTGAGACCATTCTGCATAGCTACTGGAACTTTTTGAGCTGGTCTGACAACTGGGCTGACCTCTGAGTCTAACTTCATGGAGTATACAACTGGGAGTTTGCCTAGCTTGTCTTAGAAAAGATCAAAATAGATGGAGAAAATAGAGTGGAAAAAATTAGAACAGTGGTCTTTTGAGCCTACATGGTATTAAATGAAAGTAGTCCCATCTTCAAACAGTCTCCGAGGCCTAATAATGACTGTACATGCCTTCTGACTATGTACAATTGCAAGCTATAGCTATTCCCAGCAGAGTAAAATGAAAGCACTACTGAACCTTCAGTTTGAATTTCTTCACCACCATAAGTAAACAGCTTTGCACACTTTGCCAAATCAAGCTTCTCACCAGCACATAATCTAGCAAGTGTTTCTGCTGACATAAGATTGTACTTTGAACCTGTGTCAACTTTGAGCTCTGACTCTTCCATTATCCGAACAGTACAAAATACTTAAATCTTTGCTCATAAATCCCCTGCACTGACTGTTTCATTAAGCAGACATACAGTAAACTCTCAGTTAACCAGAACTCAAGCAACCAGGAAAAAAAAAAAAAAAAAAATCGAAGAAATACAGTAAAATGTTCATGTACTGCACTTTCTGCCCCCCTACCGCAGAAACATACCATACATTTTTAGAGTATGAGTTTTTAAAAACGAAGACAAGAATAAATTCCCTCTCTCCTCACCCTAAGAACAAGTCAAACCAAATAAATAGTATAGGTTACAGTATTAGTCAGGCCTGTTTGTAATAGTAACTCTCAAGCAATCAGAAACTACAGTTATCTGCCATCTACCAATCCCCATGGGTGCTGGTTAACAGAGTTTACTGTAAAAAGTAGGGTCCCAGATTTCAAATTGATCAACTTGACTCCTTGTATGTTGTCTTTTAATAAAAAAATGTGCCTCTTTTGGTTTACAGAATCTTTGGAAACGATTCTACTTTTTTACATCTGTGGCATTGCTAGCTAAAAGCTAAGCACTTCTTTTAGACACACGATTGCCACCACAATTACGACGGCTGACTATGAGGCTAGGTGAGGCTACATGCTTTTGAGTTTGCTGACTCACCCTTGTGCTTCACAGAGACTGTGCGTGCTCTGGAATTTACTAGAAAGCTATGGGGTTTCCCAGTGACTGTTACAGGGCTCACAGTTGCTGCCCGTTTCTTTTAACCACATACTGCATACTATCAGCATTAGCTTTAGAAGATACTGGAAGCATGCATTTCCCATTTCTACGCATATTTGTGTGCTTTTCTGTGAGCTCATATATCAGACAAATCTCAATGGCCTTATTCAAAGTTAAAGCACTGTCTCGAAGCAAAATCTTTGTCACAGCATCGTCCTCAACACCACACAAGTCTGTCTTATCAACTCATCCCTTAAATCACCAAATCTGCACATTTTAGCTTTCTCAAGTCAGTTATATATGGTGCAAAAGTTTCACTGGTCTTTTGATCCCTTGTGTAAAACAAATGCCCTTACACTAATATTCATTTGGGAGTTGCACATTTCTCTAAATTTAAATTTTAAGCACTCAGGGTCTTGGATTCAGCCGGTACCACTATATAGCAGTTTTCCCCCCTCCCCTGCAAACACAGCAGGTGCATACACAAATGAACGCTCTTTCGATGGCCACTGCACTAGCTAAATTAAGCAGAATAAATGCCTTTGTATGTGCATCTTTGTCAGAAAATGCAGCTTGTATGAAAACATCACACTCTTGCTCAAACACTTTCCAATTCTCTGCAATATTATCATCAAATACAAGTGAACTAGGTTTCCGAAAGCCTTCTACCATGCCAACAAAGTATGCCTAAACACACTGCAAATATGGCCCTTGTAATTCTGTACGAACATGCACACATACTAGGTACTTGTAATAGCATTCAAATGCACAGTAAAGTCTTCGAAATACTGTACTTTGCAAAATGTGCTTTAAAATGGCTGTATTTTGTGGAACAACTGGACTGTAATACTGCAGAAACTTGCGAACACTTTGTATACTTTGGCTCATACTGGAATAAACTTCCCATAGAACTGACCACTCTAGGCTCATCACAAGTTTTCAAAAAACAACTAAAACTATTTTAAAACTCACTGGCTATGCCCTTGCTCAAATCCTGACTGACCTCAGCTTCCATCTCTCTTTTCAGCTCTTTCCACTACTCTTCCTCATGTCCCTATCACTACCTTTACCCCTCCTCTGTACTTCACCTACCATCCACTTGGATATTACTTTTCCCATAAATTTCCTTCTCTTTATATTACTGCAACCTATCATCTCACCTTGTATCTAAATCACCCAGCTGATGAAATCTGTTTCTTAAAACTAGTGCCCTGACACAAAATGTTTATCAAAATTGTTAATACTGTAAATAGTTGAATAGAGTCTTGTGTGAGTTACTGCTTTAGTTCTTCTTTAATTACTCTTCCAAAGATTTTGTAATAGAAAGCCTCACTTTATGTTTATTTTTTATATATTACTTTTGCACTGTTACTATGCTGCTTGGGAATAGTTCTTTACATGCTTATAATTTCTATCTTATTGTGCTTTTTTGTTTATTTTTATCATTATTATGTACTAGTATATAGTGGAGCTTTTCTCCTCGGGCCTCTGCTGAAAATGGACATGTATCCAGCCAGACTAGCCCGGTCAACAAATGTATAGCTTTAATTAATATGAAAAAGTAGCATGCAGCGATTCAGACATTGTTTCAAATATTTTTATAACTATTTCGAATACTTTTATCAATTATGGTTGCCACCCATCCCGTTGTCAGCGGAACACTCACGGGTTGAGGCCTCTCATCCCGCATCCCAGTCACCAAGCGTGGGACTTTAAAAGTCCCGTTTTTCCCCTTTTCGCTTCGCGATCGTAATTCAAATCAATTGCCGTGGAAAAGCCGAAAATACTTCCGTTTTTTCCACGGCAATGCGGCTACATCACCACCCGGACCTGCAGTTAGAGGGATTCCCTGCTAGGTCCGGGTGGTAATGCAGCACAGTAATTGGCTGCAGGGATTGGAGGGGGCGGGAACTTGTTCAGAAGAGCCCGATAAAGGTCGCAGCTGTAGAGCACTAAGCTCTATAGCAGCTGCGAAAGATCTGATTTAATTTCTATCTCCAGCCAGCCCAGCCAGCCAGGATTGAAGCCAGCCAGCCAGGGAGCCTGCCTGCCAGCCAGCCAGGAAAGAAGCAGCAAGGGAGCCTGCCTGCCAGCCCAGCCAGCAAGGGAGCCTGCCTGCCAGCCAGCCCAGCCAGCCAGGAAAGAAGCCAGCAAGGGAGCCAGCCAGCCCAGCCACTGCTTGAACAATCAACTAGCCATTCCAGCAGGAAGGAAGCAAGCTAGCCCAGCAATAACTGTGATAGTGGTAAGTAGATAATTGCATTGTGTGGCTTTAGTTATTTAAAATGGGAATAGTGTGCTTTATTTAAGTTTTTAATGTTTAGAGGTAGATGGGGATGTAGTATGCAGTATTTAAATCTGTGCAGTGGTTATTTTGATATTTTTGAGTAGTAGTTTTTAAAGATATAAAACCTGAATGTATATGTAATTGTTATTATTCTTGGGGGTATGATTTGGAAGCATTACTTTTAAAAGGCTGAACTGTGTATAGAAGTTGTTTGTTTCTGTTGGGGGACAGTGAAATATAAATTTAATGTGATGCATTTCTATTGTCGTAGCTTTTTCTGGGTATTGTCTGTTTGCAGATAGGAAATGTTCGAGCATAGTTTGCACTTTTTTGTATGGAAATGTGTGCACTTTAATGCTGTTTTCAGGAAGTTACGATATACTGTTTAGGTAATTTTTCCTGTTCCTGCAAGTTCATGTCTATGTGGTACAAGTCTACCTTTTGAGGGGGAATGTTAACAGTTAATGTAATTAATTTATTATTCTAGTAGGTACATGTTGCCAATTTGCCGAAGCTGTTTCAAGATTTTCATTTATACTTGTAAATGTGTGCATTTAATTTATTATGCATTTTTAATAAGGTTAAAATGTACTGCTTTGCTTGTAATGTGAATATGGGTGTGTTGCTTTTACTTGGGCCTGTTTATTGCATTGCTGTGCTGGATTAATTGCTATGTTTTGAGGTAAAAGGAGCCCATGGAGTCTGCTGTACATTGTAGTTTGTTACTTCTCTTGCAAGAAGTATTTTTAAAAGTTAAAATGTTTATGGACTTTTTTTCCCGTTTATTTTTTTTGTGGATGGATGCTCAGAAGTTAATGCAATGTATTTGAGATTGTGCTAAACCATGTCGTTGTTACAGGGTAGTTTGCGTCTATAAGTAGCAAAGTTTGTATTTTGTGTTTTAGTGATGTCTTCAACATACTTATTTACTGTTTTCATTATAATCCGATTACGACCAGTGCTGCTGTTGGGCATGTTGATTAATAGATCATTGCACTGTGTAAATTAGTGCCATACATTTCTTAACTGCTGTGGTCAAAAGCTAAATTAGGTCTATGGTATCCACTGTGCATTCTCATTCATTTTACTGTTTTTTGGTTCAGTGAATGTGGTTAACTTTTTTTGTCCTGAGGGGTGGGGTGAGGTGGGCATGTTCAGTGGTATAAATAATGCATTTCATTTTCTACACGCTGTATTAATGTTAGTTTTCAATGGCCAAAATGCCCCCTACATTACCTCATTTACTATTTGACCTTTTTCAAACTGTTTGTAAACTCTTTTTTGCTCCATTCCTCGGTTATTTCGCATGCCAATGTTTTTCAAGTCAGTTCTTTTGTGTGCCAATGTTTTTTCAAGCCAGTTCTTTCACATGCCAATGTGTTTCCAGCCAGTTCTTTCGCATGCCAATGTTTTTCGAGCCGGTTCTTTCGCATGCCAATGTTTTTCGAGCCAGTTCTTTTGAGCCAATGTTTTTTCAAGCCATTTCTTTCACATGCCAATGTTTTTCGAGCCAGCTCTTTCATGTGCCAATGTTTTTTAAGCCAGTTCTTTCGCATGCCAATGTTTTTCGAGCCAGTTCTTTCGTGTGCCAATGTTTTTCGAGCCAGTTTTTTGTGTGCCAATGTTTTTTCAAGCCAGTTCTTTCACATGCCAATGTTTTTTGAGCCAGTTTTTTGTGTGCCAATGTTTTTTCAAGCCAGTTCTTTCACATGCCAATGTTTTTCGAGCCAGTTCTTTCGCATGCCAATGTTTTTCGAGCCAGTTCTTTCGCATGCCAATGTTTTTCGAGCCAGTTTTTTGTGTGCCAATTAAGCCAGTTCATTTGTGCTGTGCAGCAGTATGTTACTGAACCCTACTAACAGTGTTGGTAAATATGTTGCATATCAGGTAAGTACAGATTCAAGCATGGAGAGAGCAGCAGTTTCAACACAGTCAACCAGCAGCAAGAGAATGTGCAAGTGGCAAGACGTTTGGAAAACAGAATTTGACTGGATCGAGAGATGCACTGATGTCAAAGCATTCTGCAGGTACTGCAAGAGAGAATTTCTAGTGACCCATGGTGGAAGAAATGATGTTGCACGACATGAGGCAACTGAACAACATAAGACTGCCATTCCTCAAGCTAAATCCACTCACCTGATGACAAAGTGGGCAAGGAACGCAAACCTTGAGGGACCAGAACTTAGGATCATTGCAGCAGAACCCTCTGAGGTTTTCCATGCTGTTAAGCACAATATTTCGTATAACAGCTTGGACTGTGCAGTAAAGTTGGCCAGCCAGTTGTACAGTGACTCAGACACTGCAAAGAAACTATCTTGTGGCAGAACCAAGGCTGAAGCCATAGTCGAAAATGTTTTGGGACCACACTCATTGGAATGCCTCCTGCATGACCTTCAAAAGCCAGGTACTTCATTTGCAATTTCATCAGATGCTTCCAACAAGGGGAACATAAAATTATTTCCCCTTGTTGTGAGGTATTTATCTAAAGAAGAAGGGGTGGTGAATGGCCTTCTGGACTTCTATGAAGACCCTGATGAATCGGCACAGGCTATTTCACAGCAAATTTCCAACATTATGGAAAGGCACTCCTTGCCCTGGAACCATATTTCAGCTTATGGGGCTGATAATGCCAGTGTGAACTATGGGAAGAAATCTGGTGTGTATACCAGATTAAAACAAAAGTGCCCATCACTCCAGAAGGCTAACTGTGTTGCCCATATCATTCACAATGCAGCCAAAAAAGCTGGAGCACAACTACCATACGATGTGGAAGCATTTGTAATGAGACTTTTCAGCCACTTTTCTGGTTCTGCCACAAGGACCAGAGACTTGAAAGACTTCTTTGAGTTTTGTGGCATGGAATTTGAGAGTCTGTTAAGACATGTGCCAACAAGGTGGCTGTCACTACTCCCAGCCATTGAAAGAGTAGTGAAAAATCTCCCAGTGCTCCAGTCCTATTTCCTCTCTCAGGGAGAAGAGGAGACCCCCCGGCAGATATGGCAGTACTTTTCAGCTAATGAACATGGTGAGAATGAATTGCCTACGCTGCACCAGTACTATTTGCACTTTCTCTGTGCTGTTATTGTTGATTTTAATTAACATATAAGTACATTAGAAAAATCAGCACTTACTGCCATGGAAACTTTTTGTGTAATGGTCTCTCTGAAGCAAAAACTGCAGGCAAGAGCTGACGGTGCTTTCTTTGGAGGGAAACTTAGGGCACTTATGAGCACATTAGACAGCACTTCTGCTAACAAACTGAAAACAGACTTCATTGTGTTCTTGGAGACAGCAGTGAAATACCTGGAGCAGTGGTTTGATTATACTGAAAGCAACTACTTGTTTACACTATCTAAATTATCTCTAAATGAGCCCTTTGCCTTCAGTGACTTGCTTAATGTGACCACTGCCCTGAGTCTGCAGGATGTAGATGAAGATTATCTTTTTAGGGACTACTTGGCAATTAGGCCCTCTCTCGAACAGTTATGTAACACAAGCTTGACCCCAGGAGAGAAGTGGCTGAAGCTTTTCAAAGAAGGGCCTGAACTGACTACACTCTATCCGGTAATTGCTAGGGTTTTATCTATACCACCCTCAAACGCATTTGCAGAAAGAGTTTTTTCATTGGTGAAAGGTAAATGGACAGATGTGCGAAACCGATGTAGTGTGGACTTGTTAAAAGCTGAACTAATGAGTGTAAATTACCGGATGAAATGTTGCAACTTTTACTCAAATACGGTTTCAAATCGGGCCCTTCTTCAAGCCATAAAATCAAATTCAAAATACACTTTTAAAAAAAAGTGATTTATTGTACTAGTGTGCAGTATAAAGTACTAGGGTGCAGTTCGTAATTTTGTGTTTTTCTTTGTTTAGCATTAATTTGCTAGGGTGCATATGTAGTACTAGGGTATGTAGTTTTGTGTTTGTTCTTTGCTTTAGCTTTAATTGACAATAAAAAGTCTTAATTTTATACTTGGCTTGTATGTGGTATGTAGATTTTTTTAAGTTTTCTTTCTGAATACCAATGGTTGGTTTATGAATTTTACTTTTTAAATAAACAAGTGTCTGTTTAATGAGTAGTGTGTTTTTAATTCCTTTAAAGTTTATTTATTGTTACAACTGATTAGTGTGTGTTTGCAGTAATAGTTGACTTCATTTAAATGGTTTGAGTTTTCAGTGTGCTGTAATGTCACAATGTTGCATCCATAACTAATACTGCATCTCCTTTAACAACTCTGGTGATGTCGTGGTGGGGGTGTGGCCAGTGTCATGTTGGCCACACCTCTATCCTGTTGACCACATCCCCATGTCCCACTTTGCCCTTGTTAAAATGTGGCAACCCTGTTATCAATATGTCACAGTTTCGGACATTTTGTTTAGCTAGAAATTTGTTTTGAGAGAGCTGTTAGTTTTATATTCTTTCAGTAAAAAATCATTTAAGCAAATTTTAGTACCCGGAATTGGTTTCTGACCTGTTTTGCGAGTTGTACATGCAGTAGTGATTATACATGCCTCTATATTCCTCCAACACTGAGTGCCTCCTGGTCTTGATTTTGGATCCCGTTCTGACACCACGTCATTTGCCCTATGTTATGATTCAAGGCGAACAGGTGGGGTAGTTCATTTATACGCTTTATTATGTAGAAACACATCAGGATGGATAGCAACAACATAAAATATAAACAAACTGATTATCTGACAGACCATTACATACATACATTTACATACATGCATGCATGCTTACATCTCAACAGCTTTCTACAAAATGGCAGTCAGGCTTGCACGTGCTCAGTATTTATACACATGTGCAAGCCCATGGAAAACTTCTTAAAAGTATACATACTGATCTACAATTACTGTGGGGCAATATAGCAGTATCAAACTCTTATCACACTGTATGAAAGTTCTGGAGAAGGTAATTAATAAATGAATATGCAGAGTAGTAGAAAGCGAGATGAGCAGTTCAGATTCAGATCAGGATGCGACACAACTGACCTAATGTTTCTAGTGAGACAGATACTTGAGAAGAAACTAGAAATGAGGAGTCTCTCCAACTGGGCATTCCTAGACTTGGAGAAAGCATATGACAAGGCCCTCAAAAAAGCTGGGTTGGTTATTCCTGTGTTAGTTCTAAGTCTCAGATATTGGTAGAAATAGTGCAGGCTATGTACAAGGACCCGATGACCGAAGTACAAACAGTGTTCTGTCTCACACAGGAGTCTCCAGTGGGAGTGGGTATGCAGCACAGTACAGCTCTAAGCACACTGCTCTTCACATTGGTGACTCATTAGCAAACAGGCTGGAGGGGACAGATAAGCAAAGTTATTGAGGGTGACAGCTTCAAGTATCTGGGAGGGAGTGATTGAAGAAAACGGAAGTCTGAATGAGGAGGTCAAATCTAGACTCGGAGGTGCTACAGACAAATGATGCAGTATGTTAGAGAGAGTGTATGAGAGAATAATGCCAAAGCAGCTGAAAAGTAAGATGCACAAAATAGTTCATAGGCTGTTACTAGGCTAACAACCACTAGAGCCATAACAAGCCTAGATGCTTACCTCAAAACATTTGGTGGGCCCAGAGTATCATGCGTGTCTATATGGGGGGGGTAATATTAGTAGGGGGGTAACTACATATTTGTAGAGGGATGTTTGAACAGGGTCAAGGATGAACTCTGTTTTATATGGATGGGGAGCCTATTCCACAGTGTGAGGATCTTTTGGGACGCATATCTGTCTCTCCAGTACATATTGTTTATGTCACAAGCAAAGTCAGATCTCTGGATCAAGTGTTTCTGGTGCCGTTTGTTTTGTGCATGTGCAACAGATCGATCAGGACTGGGTCTGAAGATGCCCTGCAAGCCAAAGATCTCCTTAAGCAGCTTGTAGGAGAATGACTACAGAGGCAGAGCCATTAGCTGATCAGTATAAGACTGGCTATTCATGCCCTGAATTCTCCTGGTGAGAAACCTTTGTGGGTGTTCCAACTGCTGCAAGTGTCTGGTTATATCCATGCCAAAAGGGGTATATTGTATTCTATGACAGGCCTGATAAGGGCCAAGTAGAGTGGTACTACAACTTCCTTGGACCTAGATGCCACACCCTTACCTATAAGCTGGGTGATATAGAATTGTTTTCCTACTATCTTAGCTACATGCTGGTCACAGGCCAGATTGCTGTTGACATACGTTCATAGATCTCTTACTAGTGGGTCAACTCTTAGGGGTGCTTTAATGATGAAGTATTTAACATGGGTTGACAGCTTCCAAAATGGAATTATAATGCATTTTTTGGCATTAAGTTTTAGGCCATGGCTTTAGCACCAGTCATCTGTGTTAAAACCTCTTATAAGATGTTGGTGTCTTGGGGAAATCTATAATAGCTCACAATTTACAGTCCTCTCCAAAACTGGTGAGGCAGCAGCCCTAACTTCTGAGAAGTAGATGCCAAACAAGAGAAGGCCCAGCACAGAGCCCTGGGGTACTCTGCTTGTGACGGGTCTCTTAGTGGAGGTGGTCTCACCGATCCTGATTTCCTGAGTCTTCTGTCTGTAAGTCAGTCAGCAATCCAGTGAATTATGCAGGAATTTATGCCTAGCTCAGAGTGATTGTCAACAATGCCAAGTGGGGTACTGAACTGAATACCTTGGCTAGGTCAAGATATGCAGTGTGCACCATTTTACTCTTGTCCCTTGCTTTGCTGACCTTCTCAAAGAAGTCTACCAGGTTAAGTAAGCATGACCTTCCCTTAAAGCCAATTTGGGATGAGTTCAGGGCCTTTAGGGTGTCGATGTCCTTGTTTATCATTTCTATGATAATTCGTTCCATTGCTTTGCATATTAGGCTTGTTAGACTGATAAGTCTATAGTGCCTGACGTTGTCTGATGATTTGCGCTTGTGGAGGGGAATGACTGTTGTGGTCCTCCATTTGCTTGTAGTGTAGCCTGTTTCAAGGCTGTAGTTGAAAAGTGCCTCAGGTGGTTCTGACAGTTTGTGTCCTTAGCCTGCAAGGCTATCATGACCTTGTAGTTGGCCTTGCTGGACTTAGACCTCTTAGTTTCTTGTTTAGTTGTATAAGAGAGCACTTGTCTTTAAGGTAGTTAGTCTTCCTGATTTTGGCCATGAATTTTCTTCTTTTATTATATAACCTGTTTAGGTGAAAATTCCACCAGCGGGGGGTTGTTTTTAGTGTTTGTTTTGGGTTTACTTCTGGTAGGTACAGCAGCCTCTTCAGTCATTTACATGTCTGTATAGGACTAATTCTGCATAAGTAGCTGTGGTCTCAGGGTTAGAAGGAGCCTCGAATCTTGACAAACTGTCACTTAACAGGATACAGTTTGCCTTAGAATAGTTCCTACCTGTTACTGCTCTAGCTTAATTTTCCAGGTTGATTTTTCCTTCAAAGGAGACATCTTTGTGATTAGACCTCACTAGTGAGAACGTGACACTGGGTGGGGTGGGAGGTGCAATGATATCCCATGTCGGTGAATACCAGATCCAGTATGCTTGACCATCTAGTTGGAAAGTAAAGTTGTGTACACTTACCATAAATGTAGATGTTCGAGTGTATTCAGTGTTGCAGTCATCACCTGTGGGTTATCCCTGCTGTGGTAGCCCTTGGCCGGCCCGAATACCAGAGTCAATATTTTTCTGCGTCGGCTGCTGTTGCTTGCTGCCTGACATCCGGTCGTCAGTGCTACAAAGGAGAGCAGCTGACACCATTACATCAGTTTTTCTTGCCCTAACTCGTCAGAGGCCCAAGTAAATATGGTAAAGTGGTCCTGGTGGCTAAAAGCTACCTTTTGGAACTTATGCCTCCCTAAAAAAAAAAAGAAGATACAAGGGGGAAGGAGGATGGGAAACCAGGACTTCAACAGTGAATACACTTGAACATCTACATTTATGGAAAGTGTACACAACTGCACTATGTTCTTCGTGTTTCACTGTTGCAGTCACCACCTGTGGGAGAATTCCCAAAGCTGAGGACAGGGGTGGTAGGCTTAGTAAGAGACCCAGGAATGGGTCAGCATGCCCTGCAGAACTGCAGAGGCAAGCCCTGCCCTAGCCTTGGAAAACAGAGGTAGATGGTAATGCTTGGTAAAGGTATGGACAGAAGTCCAGGTGGCAGCTTCCAGGATATCCCTGGTGGGAACTCCTCTGAGGAATGCTGTGGAAGTGGAGACTGCCCTAGTGGAATGGGTTTGAATAGACTGGGGGGGGGGGTTCCCATGCAGTCTGTAGCAGAAATGTATATAGTGTGATATCCATTTGGAAATGGTTTGTTTGGAAATGGGCTTCCCTTCTGCTCCGGGGCAAAGCTGACAAGTAGTTGGTCCATTTTCCTGAAGGGTTTAGTACGGTCCAGATAGTATCTGAGCTGTCTGTGCACATCTAGTAAGTGCAGAATTCTCTCCCTCTTGTTTTGAGGGTTAGGAAAGAAGTTGGGTAGATGTATGGCCTGATTGAGAGTTACATTACATACCACTTTGGGCATAAAGGAGGGATTAGTCCTCAGGGAGATCCTGTCTGCATGAAAGATGATGAAGGGCTCAATGGCCATCAATGCCTGAAGTTCTGAAACTCCCCTGGCTGAGGTGATAGCTAGGAGAAAAGCAGTCTTCCAGGAGAGGAATCTTAGTTCTGCTGAAGCAGCAGGTTCGATGGGTGGTAAAGTTAGTTTTCCAAAACATAATTCAGGTACCAGGCTGGAGTGGATGGCCGCCTGGGAGGTTTGATATTAGAAGCCTCTCTGAGGAATTGTTTAATCAAAGGAATGGAGAACAGGGGCTGTTCTGTATCAAAATGGGCTGAAATGGCTGAGGTATAGATTTTAATAGAGGAGAAGGAGAGGCCACTATTAAGTAGCTCCACTAGGTAGTCCAGGATAAGAGGGATAGAAGGTTGTGAGGTATTGCCCCCTCTGGACCAACTCCAGGAGCAAAATCTTTTCCATTTTCCTGCATAAGATTTTCTGGTGCTGGGCCTTCTGGCCTCTGTGATAATGTCTAGGACCAGTTTGCTTAACATGGTCCCCTTGCTTGCCTATTGAGTATTAGGCCATACTGATAGTTTAAGTCTCTGCAAGTCTGGGTGCAGCATTCCCCCCACTGGAGTTAAGAGGTCTGAGATCAGGTGAAGCTGCCTGGGAGGCTGTAAGGTCAGGCTGCACAGTAAGGGGTACCAATGTTGTCTGGGACAATCTGGAGCAATGAGGATGGCTTTTGGTCTCTTCTC
Organism: Protopterus annectens; assembly: GCF_019279795.1. Classification (NCBI taxonomy): domain Eukaryota; kingdom Metazoa; phylum Chordata; order Ceratodontiformes; family Protopteridae; genus Protopterus; species Protopterus annectens. The sequence continues at coordinate 1,379,665,464 of NC_056745.1, read as the reverse complement.
CCTTATTTCAATCAGTACCTTTGGAATAAGAGGCAGAGGAGGGAATGCGTACACAAAGAGGGTGTTCCAGGGGAAGGTCAATGCATCCACCTTCCACACTAGGTGGTACTTCCTGGTACTGAATTTTTTCAGCTGATGGTTGAGGTGCGAAGCAGAGAGAGCCACCTCCGGAGTCCCCCACGCCTAAGTGATCTGTAAAAAGATTTTTCTGTGGAGCTGGTATTCGTGGGGTCCAGTAAGTTTTTGCTTAAGGGGTATGCCAGGGTGGTGTTGATCCCTGGTAGGTACTGGGCTATCAGGTGTAGTGCCATGGAAGAAGCTGTCAGCCAGAGGTTCATGGCTAGCCTGCACAGAGGGTAAGATCGGGCCCCTCCCTGTTTGTTGATGTACCACATTACTGTGGTATTGTCTGATTTGATAAGGAGAACCCCGGGCTTGAGATGGGGTTACTGCCATAATTTCCTTCAGGTTGATGTGTAAGTGAAGGTGCTGTGCATCCCAAAGACCTTGGGTGCACCTGCTTTCTAGGTAAGCGTCCCAAGCTATGTCAGAGGAGTCAGTGGTAATGGTCTGCCCAGCTGGGCGAAGGGTGAAGGAAAGACCCTTGTTCTGAGCACAGGCCCTTGCCCACCAGAGAAACTTGGTCCTTATACAGGGGATCAGAGGGAAAGGGGTCTCTAGAGGCTGAGTGCTGACACCAAAGGTTCTTTAGGTACCCCTGACGTTTTCTCATGTGAAGCCTGGCCAGCGGAATTAGAAGGATGCAAGATGCCATGTACCCCAAGGATTGGCGGAACTTCTTGGCAGTGAGGTGAGTTCTGGAAGCTAGCTGGGTGAAATAGAGAGGCAAGAAGCTCTGCTTTTCTGGGGATAGGAAGGCCATTTGGTATGCTGTGTCCAGAAGTGCTCCCAAGAAAATGATCTTCCTGGAGGATGTTTGTTTTGATTTCTTCTCATTGGTGGTGCACCCTAAGGAGGTTAGGAGGGTTTTGACAAAGAGGGGGTCCTTGAGGAGCTTTTCTTTGCAGTCTGTCTGAATGAGACAGTCGTCCAGATAAGGGTAAATTTGTATGTTTTTCTGTCGGCAGAAGGCTATGGCCAGGGCTGAGCATTTGGTGAATACCCTGGGAGCAGTAGATAAGCCAAAGGGTAGGGCAGAGAACTGAAAGTGTTTTGAGCCTGCTCTGAAGCAAATTAATTTCCTGCTGGATTCCCTTATGGGGATGTGGAGGTAGGCATCTTTTAGATCTAGGGTTACTAACCAGGCATTTTGTCAGTATAGGCAGCAGCTGCTGTAAGGTTAGCATTTTGAATTTGGGGACCACCAGGAAGGTGTTCAGAATGGATAGATCCAGGATGGGGCACCAAGTGCCCTCTTTTCGGGGAACCAGGAATAGTCTGGAATAAAAGCCTTTGCCCATTTGATCGGAGGGGATAGGTTCTACAGCCCCTTGGGATATGAGAGTTTGGACTTGTTTCAATGCCTCTGCCCACTGATTTGGAGGCAAGTCTGGGTACCGCCCTTAGAATTGGGAGTTTGTTGAAGGAGAATTTGTATCCCTGAAAAATGATCTTTAAGACCCATTGGTCCTTTGTTACAGAAAGCCAATTTCCTTTGCAGAGGGAGAGCCTTCCTCCTAGCTTTTGGTGAGAGAAAAGGAGGGAGAGGGAATCAATGAGAATTTCTGCCATAGAGGGATGGCTTAGAATTCTCTGCCTTTGGAGTGGAAGTGGTCCACTGTTTGGTTCTCTGCTGTCCCTGGGGTGGGAGTCTGGGTTGTCTGTCCCTGCGGGGCTTAGATTGCCTCTGTCTGCTAGGTGCAGGAAAGGACCAGTGTTTTGAGGGAAAATTCCTGCTGAACCTAGGAGGTTGTACCCGAAGGAAATCTTTTACTGTCTCCATAGATTTTGCTTTGTCTTCCATCTTTTTAAGCACCTATTCTGCTTTTTCTCCAAACAAGCGGTCCTTATCCAAGGGTGCATCAAGTAATTTAGATTTGACATGATCAGGGAGAGGCTGTTCCTTCAACTATGCATGTCTCCTAATGACAGATCCTGACACTGCTACCCTGCTAGAGGCTTCGAGGGAGTCATCCACAGTGTAATGAGTGTTTAGCCATTTGACAAGTAGAGTGCAGTAAATCTGCTAACTCTTTTGAATTGGCACAGTCAGGAAAGGTAGACTTTTTTTTTTTTGTTTTTAACAGTTCCAAAGTGTGTTGTTGATATTTTAACATGTGAAACTGACAGTTGAGACCTCTGATAGCCAAGGTTGCAGAGGTGTATACTTTTTACCCCAACTGTCAATTAAATTATACTGTACTTCAATAAATCTTATAAAATAGTATTGTTTTTGTGGACTGAACAGTCTTTGACGGAGAACTACTATTCATTCAACTGACACACAGCATTGGTTTTGTGGGACCGCCTTTATTGGATCCTGTTTACGGAGAATTACTTGTGTTACTTGTTTTACCCCAACTGTCCAGAGCTCTGGAATCCTTGTTAGAAGGAGTAAGATTCTTTGTAGAACTAGCCTTAGCTCCTTTTGGTCTCTGTGTTATGACCCTTGGGTCTGCAGCAGGATTTCTGTACAGGTATTTGTGAGAATCTGGTACTCTAATACCAGTCAGGTTTTCTGGGAGCAGGTGGGAGGGCGCCAGGAGTTAAACTAGATTCCTAGAAGGCATCATCAATCACCTCTAAGATAGGAGGGATGGCCAAGGATCTGTGCTGGGGCAGGTCTTGAAACTCTCTTAGTCTTTTCTTAGACTGAGGGAAGTCCTGTGATTCCCAGTGGAAATGTTCCCTGAGGGTGTGAAGGGTTTCCCCAAAGGAAAGATCTTCTGGTGGGGAGGCAGAGGGAATGGATTCCTCTGCTTCTGAATCCTCATAAGCAGTCAGAGCTTGTTGTTCCTCTTCAAACTCTGAATAATCAGATTCCTCAGAATCCTGTTCTGTTAGTTTATCAGGAGTAAGGTCTCTTTTCCTTTTAGAAGTTGTGGACTGACTACCCCTGATAAAGGAGGATAAGACCCTCTGCCATTTTAAGCATTTGAGATTGGTGAGGAGGAGCAGGAGTAACATGGTGGCTAGAGGTAGTTTTCCTGAGAATCCATCGGTCTGAGAGGAATGGTAGTCTGAAGAAAAGACATTTTTTGTCTGGCATCGGTAGTACGAAAGGCCTCCTCGGAAATCCAGTGCCTGCGTCGTGGCTCTGGACCCAACCGAGGCAGAGACAACCAAAGGCTTGGAAGACAAAGATTTCTGCGGCATACCGGACTCTGAAAAGGTCTCGGAAAAGGCCTGCGAAGGTAATGATTCGGGTATCAGGGGCTGCGAAAGCGCCTCACTGAATTCCGGAGAACTGAAGACCTGCTTAGTGGTAGCATCGTCAGAAGGCTTGGCCTTGTGAGGTCTGTCTATCTTTAATCCTTATGTTTCTTTAGAATGGCTACGGATGGTTGGCTGACTGAAGGCATTTTGGAATGCGAAGATGGAAGACGAAAATCCCTGGCTACAATAAGAGCTCTACAACGAATGGTTCTCGCATTAAAGAGGGCACAGAACCGGCAACGGGGGACGTCGTGATCTGGGCCTAAACAAGTGAGGCAGTATGAGTGGAAGTCTCGGTGTGGTATTTGCTTTACACAGGCGAGATAACTGTTAACTTTTTCGGACATCAGTTAGTGCAAGAAAAAAATGATCCCCAATGGGGTACTTAGCTTTAGACGTTTTCAGCTGTAAATCAAAACTCTGGTAGCGACTGACTGGCATACTTGCAAACTGCTTCTGCTATGGGCATCACGGCACGAAAGACTGATGTAATGGCATCAGCTGCTCTCCTTTATAGTACAGATGACCTGACATCAGGCAGCAAGCGACAGCAGCCGATGCAGAAAAACACTGACTCTAGTATTCAGGCCGGCCAAGGGCTACCACAGCGAGGATAATCCACAGTTGATGACTGCAACAGTGAAACACGAAGAACATATTCAAGTGTATTCACTGATACAGTCCTGACTTGTGGGATTTCCTGCCATGAAAACCCTTGGCTGGCCTGGCCACCAGAGTAAAAATCGCCCTCCTCCGTTGGCTGGTGTACGTCCTGACTGCCGCGTCAATGCCCTCGGGTATATAGGGAGCCAGCCAATGTCACATCAGTTTTTTTCTTGTCCCCTAGAAAGTAGGAGACCCCAGAATACACAGTAAAAATCAAGGCTCTAAGACAGAGAACCTAACCAAGAAAAGGGACAAAAACAGGGGTTCACCTTCGCTTGGGAAAAAGTTAGAAACAGACTACCATTATAGGCTAAGGGGTAAGGAGGGAGGGAGGGAAAGAAGACTGCAACAGTGAATACACTCTTACATCTACATTTATGGTACGTGTACACAAAGTACAGTTGTGCACACTCACTATAAATGTAGATGTTCGAGTGTATTCACTGTTGCAGTCATCACATTTGGGTTATCTGCTTTCAGTAGCCCTCACTTGGTTTGATTATCAAAGTCTTGGGTCCTGATTCGGTTGCTGTCTCATCTTCCATGACGTCAGGTAGTCAGGGGTATAAAGCATGCAGCCAATGCCATTACATCAGTTTTTCTTGCCCCAGATGCCAGGTGCCCCCATAATGGGAAGCAATTATATACAAAGTTACACCTCCAACAAAAAAGCAAATACACCAAAAAGCTTTAAGCATAGTAAATAAAAATCGAGGTATAGTAAATAGAAGACAGGGGGCTGGAGGGAGGGTAACTAGGACTGCAACAGTGAATACACTTGAACATCTACATTTATGGTAAGTGTACACAACTGTACTATGTTCTTCGTGTTTCACTGTTGCAGTCATTACATTTGGGAAGATTCCCAAAGCTAAGGATAGGAAGAGGTAATTAGATAGCATTAGGAACAACTATAAGGCCCTGCAAGACTGCAGTGGCAAAGCCAGCTCTCGATTTAGAAAACACTGACAAGTGGTAATGCTTGGTGAAGGTACAGAACTCCAGGTAGCAGTTTCTAGGATATCCCTGGTATGGACACCTCTGAGAAAGGCTGTAGAGGTAGATGCAGCCCTGGTTGACTGTGGTCTTATCCCCTGTGGGGTAGGTTTTCCATGGTGCTTATATCAGAAATGAATGCAGTGACCTATCCACTTAGAAATGGTTTGCTTTTAAATGGCCTTCCCCTCTGCCCCAGAAGCAAATGTAACCAGCAGTTGTTCAGATTTCCTGAGAGGTTTAGTCCTGTCCAAGTAAAATTTAAGTCTGTGCACGTCCAAGGAGTGCAGTATTCATTCCCCTTTGTTCTGTGGGTTAGAAAAGAAGGTTGACAAATGAATGGACTGATTAAGGGCCACACTGGATACCCCCTTGGGCATGAAGGAGGGATCGGTACTGAGGGACACCCTGTCCGCATGAAAGATGATGAAAGGCTCCACTGCAATGAGAGCCTGTAATTCAGACACCCTTCTTGCTGAAGTGATGGCTAGAAGGAAGGCTGTTTTCCAAGAAACAAATTTTAACTCAGCATCTGCAGCTGGCTCAAAGGGAGGTAGAGTGAGCTTTTCCAATACAAAGTTAAGGTCCCCAGGCTGGAGTAGGGGCTCTCCTGGGTGGTCTTAAGTTTTTGGCCCCTCTGAGAAACTGCTTCAGCAGTGGATGAGAGAAGAGGGGTGGTTCTGCATTGTAATGAGCTGAAATGGCCGACGCATGAATTTTGATGGATAAAAAGGAAAGGCCCTTGTGAAGCATCTCAGTTAAGTATTGAATAAAGTGAAAATCACACCGCTACTCCACAGTGGTTTCAAATTTAAAGTGATTTATTAAAAATATTTAAAACTGCTTAAAAAGCGCTTCAAATACTTGGTTAACCACCAAGCAAAACAATTCTTCTTTAGTAAAAGAAACTATTGCACTCAAATGCTGATATTCATGTAATATCAGATTCGCTTGTTGCAATACAAGTCCTTGAAAGGTGTGGAGTAGCGGTGTGATTTTCACTTTATTTGATTTTTACTGATCACCGCTACGTTATCACTGAGTAGTACATCTCTATACTAAAGTTAAGTATTGAAGAATCCGAGGTAAATTGGGCACTGCTGTGCCCACCCCCTGAGTTTGGCTCCAGGAACAGAATCTTTTCCATTTTTCAGCATAGGATTTTCTAGTACTAGGCCTCCTTGCCTCCAGAATAACCTCCATCACTTGCTTACTGAGGGATGGTAATGGAGAGATCAGGTAATTAGCCAGGCTGCCAGGTTCAGGGTTTGAAGCTGTGGGTGCAGAATCTGGCCCTCCTGCTGGGAGAGCAGGGCAGGGGTCTGAGGCAGATGCCATGGTGCTAGCAGTGACACTGCGCAAGAGTGGGTTACCAGTGTTGGTGTGGCCAGTCTGGTGCAATCAGTATTGTCCTTGGTTTGTCCTGTTTGATCTTTAGTAGTACCTTGGAGAGGAGAGGCAGAGGGGGAAAGGCATAAACCGATGAAGGTGAAGGACAGGGCATCCACTTTCCAAGCTTGTTTGTGGAGAGTCCTTGTGCAGAATTTGTCCAATTGGTAGTTGTGGGGGGAGGCAAACAGGTCCATCTCTGGGCTCCCCCATTTGTTTCTCAACATGTTGAATATCTTTGGTTCCAGTTTCCACTCATGTGGGTCCGTGAAATTTCTGCTTAGGTTGTCTGCCAGTGTATTTAGCTTTCCTGGCAGGAATTGAGCCTGTAGGTGCACTTGGTAGCTCAAGGCTGTGTTCCACAGAGCCATGGCTAGTCTGCAGAGAGGATATGAATGGGTTCCTCCCTGCTTGTTTATGTACCACATAACAGTGGTGTTGTCCATCTTTACCAATAATTGTCCTGGAAGAATGTGGTCCTCGAAGGCTGTCAGAGCATTCTGTACAGCTAACATTTCTTTTTGATTGACATGCAGGTGCATTTACTTGGGTTCCATTTGCCCTGAATGCACTTCCCTGCCAAGTGAGCCCCCAATGCATAGTCTGATGCATCTGCTGTTAGGGTTTGGGTGGCAGGGGGTAGAGTGAATGGCAGTCCCTTGTTTTGGTGGCATGCCTCTGCCAGCAAAGGAACTATCTGTAGACAAGGTATGATAGGAATCATTGATTCTAGATCCTGAGAATGTTGACACCATAGGCTTTTTAGATACCATTGCAGTTTCCTCATATGCAGTCTTGCATATGGAATTAGTAGAATGCAGGAGGCCATGAAACCCAGGGCTTGCAATATTTTCCTTGCAGATAGCTGGGTGTTTGTGGCCAGTAGTTTGAAGTAGGCTGTCAAATGAACTTGTTTCTCAGAAGTGAGGTAGGCCATCTAGGAAGTTGTATTCAAGCTTGCTCCCACAAATACAATTTGTTGGCAGGGTACAAGATGTGATTTATTTTCGTTTATAGTGTACTCCAGAGAAGTTGGCAATTTCTTTACAACTGCCAGATGATTTAATAGTATGTCCTGGCTTTATGCCTGAATTAGACAATCGTCCAGGTATGGGTATATCTGAATATTTCTTTGCCCGCAAAATGCAATGACTGGAGCTGAGCACTTTCTGAATAGCCTGAGCGCAGTAGATAAGCCAAAGGGCAGTGCAGAGAACTGATAGTACATGTAGCCTGCTTTGAAGCGTAGGTATCTTCTGCAAGATTCCCTTATTGGGATGTGCAGGTAGGCTTCCTTTAAATCCAGTGTTGCCAACCAGGCATTTTTGCCTAGCATAGGAAGCAGTTGATGAAGAGTTAGCATTTTGAATTTTGGGATTACCAAAAATGTGTTTAGGATAGACAGGTCCAGGATAGGATGCCAGGATTGGTCTTTTCTGGGTACCAGAAAATGTCTCGAGTAGAAACCTTGCCCCCATTTTTCTTCTGGAACAGGATGAATAGCCCTGATGTTTAAAAGAAAGAGAACTTGCTTTGGAGCCTCTGCCCACTGATTTGGAGGTAGATCTGGCCAACCGTTTGGGGTTGGTAAGGAGTGGAAGTGGAGTCTGTATCCTTGGGAAACTATATTTAAAGCCCATTTGTCCTGGGTAATGAGTTCCCAATTTTTTGCCTGCAGGGCAATCTTTTCCCCTAAAGGGACAGTCAGTTGTGCAGGGCCTGGAAGGTTTAAAGTTAAGTCATTGAGACAGTTTACCATGGGGGGAGTCTTACTACTCCCTGCTTTGGAAGTGGAAGCTCCCCCACTGCTTAGTCCTGTGAGTACTTTGGGACTGAAGCCTGGGTGTTCTCCTGGTTCTGGGTTTGGACTGAAGGCCTGGAAGAGGCAGGAAAGGACCATTTCTTAGAGGGCCAATGCCTACTAAATCTGGGAGGCTGTACTTGCAGGAAATCTTTAACAGTTTGCATAGGTTTAGCTTTTTCCTCCATCTTTTTAAGTACTTCTGCTTTGTTGCCAAACAGGCAGTCTTGGTTTAAGGGAGCATCCAACAATTTAGCTTTAACACGATCTGGGAAAGATTGCTCCTAGCCAAGCATGCCTTCTAAGTACAGACCCAGTGACAGCAGCCCTGCAAGATGGCTCTAATGAATCAAAACTACATTGCAAAGTATGTTTTCCAACTTGTTCTGCAGAATGCATTAAATCATGTAGATCTTTATTTTCAGCAGAGTCAGGAATCAACATCATTTTCTGTTTAAGCACTCCAATAATATGCTGCTGATACTTTAACATATGAAACTGGCAGTTTAAGGCCCTAATGGCCAAGGTTGCAGAAGTGTATACTTCTTACCCAATCTATCCAGCGCCCTGGAATCTCTATCAGAGGGGGTAGGATTTTAGGCAGTAGTAGCCTTAATGCCCTTGGGTCCCTGTGAAATGGTGTCAGGATCCGCAGTAGGATTTTTAAAGAGGAACTTGTGAGAGTCAGGAACCCTGTAATATCTATCAGGTTTTCTGGGAGCAGGAGGTAGAGAGTCAGGGGCCAGGTTAGATTCTGAGAAGGCATCATCAACAATGTCCAGTACAGGAGAGATAGCTAAAGGCCTGTGCTGGGGCAGGAGTAAGAAATCCCTAAGCCTCTTTTTGGAGTCAGAGTAATCCTGGCTTTCCCAGGGGAAATGCTCCCTAAGAGTATGCAAGGTTTCACCAAAAGAGAAAACACATGGGCGCCATAGTAGAAAACACATCTGACACAGATATCCTTCAGAAGGGTCTCACAGAAACGGATAACTGGTGCCAGAGCCATGGCCTAAAGTTAAATGCCAAAAAATGCATAGTCATAAAAACAAGGTTACCCCTAGCTACCAAATAGGTGGCAATCCACTGAGTACAGAAGAAGTTATCAGGGACCTGGGGACCCAGGTTGATAGTAGTCTGTCATTCGGCCCATCTAGCTAAAGTAGTTAGGAAGACCTTCTACATTGTGCACCTTATCATGAAGGATTCTCATCTAGATCAAGGAGGTCATAGTCTCCCTATACTCATCACTCAACAGACCAATGATTGAGTACAATGCCCCATTCGGAATGTATCTGACCCGACACTTGCAGCAGCTGGAGAGGCCACAAAAGTTCCTCACCAAAAGGATAAAGGGTCTCAAACATCTGTCCTATGCTGCCCGACTGAAAGAACTCCAGCTCTATTCAGTCGCCCTCAGAGGTGACCTTTGCCTAACATACAAGGCCATGTCAAACCCAGATTTGATGAATATGCTTCACCAAAAATCTAGATCCGTCAGAGCCACAAGCGGGGAGACGAAACCTCGACCACGGCTATTAATAGGACGTGCTGGAGGATAGATTCATCACCCAAAGACTCTATGCTGTGGAATAAAATCCGGTATATGTGAGGCAGAGCACTCGCTGGCCTTGTTCAAGAGAAATCTTGACCAATGGATGGGAGATCGAGAATATACCCCAGGGATTACCTCAGTGTCACTGCTCAACAGAGGCAGCAAAATAATGGGTATAGTTCCCCATAAAGGGGTGGCGTAAGCCACAAAACTATGGGCTAGGCTTGTAAATGCCCTCGGGCAGATAGCCTAGTATGAACCTATAAACCTATGAACCTATAAATCCTCTGGAGAAGCAAAGGGAATGGAGTCCTCTGCATCAGAATCCTCATAGGTAGATAAGGGTAAATCCTGGTCATCAGAGGAAACAGAAATTTCAGAGTCCTGATCAGAAGAATCAGAACGAAAATCAGTCCTAGGTCTCTTAGAGGGGGAAGGGTGGCTTTCCCCGATTACAGTAATAAGGTCTTCATCCATTCTTATCATTTGTTTTTTAGGCATAGGGCCCTGACCATGTGGTTTGGGTGTCGGTTTTCCAGGCATGGATCAGGTTTTAGGCCTTGAAGAAGATGGCATCGGTTTAATATGCAAGGCAATAGGCCTGAATACACCCTCAGAAGCCGGTGCCTGCACAGCAGCTCTGGATCCATCCAAGGTAGAGACATCCGCAGGTTCCACAGTCGAAGAAGCATCTCGCAGCATACCGGACTCCGAATGGGTCTCAGTAGACGCCTGCGAATCTGAAGTAGCGTGTAGCAGGGGCTGTGAAAGCACCTCACTGAGTATCAGCGAACTGGCAACTAGCTTAAGAGAAGCATCGTCGTCAGCTTTGGACCTATGCGGTCTGTCTTTATCTTTGCATTTTTCGGAAAATCGGTAGTCAGGTGGCTTACCGAAGCCATTTCTGGATAACTTAACTGAGTACCAAAATATTTAGAAGCGTAAATAAACAGACGACGAATAGTTCGAGGTTTGAATAAGGCACAAAACCAACAGCAAGGTACGTCGTGGTCTGGGCCTAAGCAAGGAATGCAGTACGAATGAAAATCTTTATGCGGTATTTGCTTTGCACAAGAAATATAACTGTTAACTTTTACTGACATCGGTTTAGAGCAAGAAAAAGGTTCCCCAATGGGGTACTTAGCTTAGTTGAAGACTTCGGTTCTGAAACTCGAAAATGACAGGAGTCGGCCAACCGGCACTTGCGAACTGCTTCTGCTTCGGGCACCGCATGGCAAGAAAGACTGATGTAATGGTGTTGGCTGCATGCTTTATACCCCTGACTACCTGATGTCATGGAAGATGAGACAGTAACCGACGCAATCAGGCCGACTGAGGGCTACTGCAAGCAGATAACCCAAATGTGATGACTGCAACAGTGAAACACAAAGAACATCTGTACTATGTTCTTTGTGTTTCACTGTTGCAGTCCTGACTTGTGGGATGAGGATGAAAGGAAGATTAGGGAGAGGAGAGGATGCCCTGCAGGATGGCAGTGTCGAGTCTTGCTCTGGACCTTGAAAACACTGATAAATGATAGTGTTTGTTAAAGTTATGCACAGATGACCAGGTAACATCTTCCAGAATGTGCCTGGTAGGGGCTCCTTTCAGGAAGGCAACTGAGGAAAGAAGCATCTCTACTAGAGTGAGTCCTGACAGCCTCAGGTGTCTTTTTGCCATGGTGGCTGTAACAAAAGGAGACAGTGAGAGATCCACTTGGAAACAGTCCATTTGGAAACTAGTTTCCCTTCAGAATCAGTGGCAAAGGTCACAAAGAGTTGGTCTGATTTCTTGAAAGATTTAGTTCTATTCAAGATAGTAGCGGAGCTGTCTGTGCCCATCCTAATAATGAAGGATTCTTTCACCCTGGTTCTGAGGATTGGGGAAGAAGGTAGGCACGTGTGTGGCTTGATTCAAGGACATGTCAGTGACCACCTTAGGTAAAAATGATGAGTTAGTCCTGATGGAGAGATTGCCTGGGTTCTAGATGAGAAATGGCTCCACTACCATGAGAACCTGCAACTCAGAAACCCTCCTACCAGAGGTGATAGCCATCAAAAAGGCAGCTTTCCAAGTTAGAAACTAAGTCAGCAGAAGCTGTCGGTTCTAAGGGAGGCAGAGTCATTTTTTCCAGAACAAAATTGAAGTCCCATGGAGGGGTAGAGGTTGCCTCCTGGAAGGTGTGATCTGGATCACTGCCCTATGGAATTATCTTAGTAGGGGGTGTGAAAAAGACAGGAGGAAGAGCAGAGATGTGGGCTGAAATGGCAGAGGCATGAATTGTGATGGAAGAATAGGATATGCCTTTGTCAACTACGCTATCCAGGTAATCCAGAATGACAGAGATCTTGGCTAAAGCAGGATTAAGGCCTTGCTGCTGGCACCAGATTGAGAATCTTTTCCACTTAGCCGAGTATGATTTTATAGTACTAGGCTTTCTGGCCTCTTTAGGAATGTCTTGAACTTGTTTGCTTAGGGCAGGCTCAGTGCTGGACGATTTGTGATTATTCAGGCTGAGAGTTTGAGTGATTGCAGTTTGGGATGCACAATTCTCCCACTTGCCCTGAGTCAGAAGGTCCACTTTCTGAGGTAACCGCCATGGATTTTCATTGGCTAAATTGAGTAGCAGAGGATTACCAGTGCTGCCTGGGTTAGTCTGGGGCTATCAGGATTACCCTTTGGCCCTCTTCTCTTATTTTTTAGAAGGACCAGAGGAAGCAGGGACAAGGGAGGGAATGCAAAAAAATTAAAAAGTGGGTCCAAAGGAAGGAGAAAGCATGTCTTTCATGCTGAGAGCAGTTTGCTCCTGGAGCAGAATCATTTTACTTGAGCATTTTCTTTGGTGGCAAAAAGGTCCATCTGTGAGGTTCTCCATTTCTGGACTATGTTAAGAAATGTTTCCTGATGCAGATAGCATTTGTGGGGATCCATCAAATTCTTGCTGAGGTAATCTGCAGCAGTATTTTGAACACCTGGAAGGTATTATGCCAGGAGGTTTAAACCAAGTGAGTAAGAGGTCTCCCAAACCTGCATAGCTGGTGACAGAGGGCAAGAGTAAGTCCCCCCGTCGCTTATGTACCACATTACTGAGGTGGTGTTGGACAACAGGAACTTTTAGTTATGTACTCACCATAACTTCAGATGTTTGGGATCCATCTCGCCTACATTCTGAATGATGGGTTCGGAGCCGATCCCTCGGCTCCGACATGCCAAAGAGCGAAGTCTCTTATTGGCTGAGCTTACTATATCCCAGGATGCACCACTACCAGTCCCCCAGATCTAGTTTGTCCGCATACATGCACACACGCATACCCTGCTTATATAACATCGTCAGATGGAACAAGATAAAAACAGTTGAACTCAAAACCGCTCAATCTCTTCTGATCTGCAAGGCAGGGGAAGGAGGGTGGGAATGAGATGGATCCCAAACATCTGAAGTTATGGTGAGTACATAACTAAAAGATGTTATGTGATCCTATCTCGCCTACATTCTGAATGATGGGACAGCGTCCCTAGCACCTGAATCCTGGGTGGCTCACTGGAAAACACTCCTGAGTACCGTGGAACCAAATGATGCTCGCCCTTTAGATGCCACATCCAATTTGTAGTGGGAAATGAAAGTGGGTTGGACCAAGTAGCGCAGCACAAATTTCAAATAGCGAGCTTGGAATGAAAGGCTATAGAAGTAGCCATAGCTCTGGTAGAATGAGCTTTGATAGATGATGTAAGATGTTTATTCAAGAAGAATAGGCCTGAGTTATGCAATCTCTGATCCATTTTGAGATTGTAGCTTTGTAATGGTTTGGCCCAATTTATTATCTGAGAAGGACACAAACAACTGGTCTGACTTACGTTGCTGAGTCCTGTCTAAATAGAAGCGTAATTGTCTGTGAACATCCAATTTATGGAGAGTATATTCTGCTTCATTAGAGAATTTTGGAAAGAAAACTGGTAGCTCTAGAGATTGTTGAAGACAGAAACTAGAACAGACTTTGGGGACAAAGGATGGATTAGGCCTAAGTGATACTCTATCCTTGTGGAAAATCAAGCACGGTGGTTTAATAGACAGGGCTTGAAGCTCTGAGACTCTCCTTGCAGAGGTAATAGCCACTAAGAATGCCGTTTTCCAAGACAGATATTTTAATTCGCATGTAGCGGTTCAAAAGGGGAGATGTTAATGCAAGCACCAAATCAAGATCCCACGGAGGTGCAGGATGAAAAACTGGTGGTCTTAACAGACTGGCACCTTTAATGAACGTTTTGCATAGTCTGCTGCTCATCAAAGGAGGATCCGTGGATTCATGGAATTTCGAGATAGCAGCTAGTTGGACTTTAATAGTTGAGACAGAAGATCCTGATTAAACAGGGATGTTAAGAATTTCAAAACCTCTGGGACAGGAGCAGTGATAGGGTCTAAGCCCTTGAGTTGAGCCCAGATAGCAAACCTCTTCCACTTACTGAGGTACAATTTGTTAGTGGTGGGTTTGTGGTCAAGATAAAATGTGAACAACTTCCGGGTCTAGTGTGTGCCTTCTAACTAAGGTTGGAAGTGGAGGAGCCAAGCTGTCAATTTTAGAGATTGAAGGGACTGATGCCAATGTCCCGACTGATGGATTAGCAACCGGGATCAGGTCCAAGGTCCACGGATCGTCCACTGCATGCTTTTCAGGTAGGAAACCATATCTGACGAGGCCAGTAGGGGGCAATCAGAATCAGTGAAGACCGCAGTTGAGAAGCTTCGTGAATAACTTTTGGAAGGAGTGGAATTGGAGGAAAGGCATAAAGTAGCCCTGTTGGCCAAGGTTGTGCTAGAGCATCCATGGCTGGTACTTCCTGATGTGGAATCAAGGAGAAAAACTTCTGGCACTTGGTGTTTTGTGAAATAGGCCCCATCTCTTGAAAACCTGAGCTGCTACTTTGCCGCTTAGAGACCATTCGTGAGGAGAGAGAATTGTCCTGCTTAATTTGTCCAATACATTTGATTTTCCGGGATGTGGGTCGCTACCAAGAAGCGGTTGGTAGCTACAGCCCATTCCCACACTCTCATGGCCTCTCTGCAAAGGGATACGATCTGGTCCCTCCTTGTTTGTTCAGATACCAAACCACCGACATGTTGTCTGTATGGATGGCGATGATGCCTTGAGGAAGAAACTTGTGTAAGGCCTGTAGGGATAGAAGAACAGCCCTCATCTCCAACACGTTGATGTGGAGAAGAGCTCTGGAAGCCAGGAGCCCTGAACTAGCCTGCCCAGACAATGCCCCCACCCTATCTGGGAGGCATCTGTCGTCAGGGTAACTACTGGAGGGAGAACAAAGGGTTTTCCCTGATCCAAGTTGGATGTCTGCAGCCACCAGCGAAGGTCCCTTTGCATATTTCCGTAATCATGATGTGATGATTGAGGGAAGATCCTGAAAGGACCATTGAGTTGACAAGAGCCACTGAAGAATCCTCATGTGTAATCTTGCTAGAGGAACTAAAAGAACCGTGGCAGACATTGAGCCTAAAACCTGTAGGACCATCCTGGCTGGGGCTTTGGATCTCGAGACCAGAGCTTGAACTTGGCCCTGTAAGATTCGGATCCTTTCGGCAGGAAGAAAGACGCCATCAATCTTGAGTCTATCTCTGCCCCTATAAATTTTATGTTGAGAGGGCAGCAAGACAGACTTTGACCAATTGAATGTAATCCCTAGGGAAACACCCAGGAGATGGTGGCTTTGAGGTTGTCCATTAGTAGATGCCTGGTGGTGGCAGTCAGGAGCCAGTCGTCGAGATAGGGAAACACTTGGAATCCAAGACTTCTCAGGTGAGCCGTCACTACTGCCAAACACTTGGTGAACACCCTGGGGGCTGTGGTGAGACCAAAGGGCAGAGCACAAAATTGGTAATGACTGACTCCCAGGCTGAAGCGCAGATACCTTCTGG